>NW_024719123.1:75000-300000 GCF_018991925.1 Homarus americanus | reverse complement strand
AAAATTCACTGCCTTCATGACCACATCCATAACCTACATCTTTAGAACTTTACTACACAGTATTTCTTGATGTATAATGCAATGCAAGTTATTAAATTTATGGCTTGGATTTACATCAAGAAATTTTTTCTTTAATTTTGTGGCCACTTCAGTTTTTCTACCCACCATTTGTGGTGCTCCATCTGTTGCCAGACCCACAGTTAGTGTTCAATCTACAGGGTACACCTAACTCTTTCAGTGCTCCCACCAAACTAACAAAGATGTCATCACCTGTTGCTTTGTCTTTCATTGGGACCAGTTCCACAAACTCTTCTATTAGGTGCATATTTTCATCCACACCATGCATGAAAACTGCAAGTTGTACCACATCAGTTTAATCAGTACAGTATTTTCATCAATTGAAACAGAAAATGCAATAAGGTTCTCAACTTTGTTCTTGAGTTGACTGCTAAGGTTCTCTGATGTATCACTTCATCTCTGTAACTTGAGGGGCTTATATTTGCAAAAAGTTGACATTTTTAGAGATTTATTACTTCTGCTGTCATCACCATACTGTACAGTACATTTCTTTATAAAATCCCCTTCTGAATAAGGTTTTGATGATAGCTATTTCATGGGCAATCATGTAACTTGCCTTAACGGCAGTGTCACTTACTTGATTATTTTTAAAGACTGACTGTTGCTTTTTCAATAACTAGTCTAACCTGATAACTTGGTCCTCGAGTAAATTCCCATATATTTACCACACTTCACAAAATAGTCAGTGTCATAGTGCTTCTGAACATTGTATACTTTAGCAACAGCTACCTGATGCTCTCAAATGAAATGTGTTGGTTTTCCATTTATTGTACTTCAGCATTGCATTCTTTCACTATTGTTTTCTCATAATATACAGTGTGGTATCCCCATTAACAGAAACAATTGGTGCAGAGCTCTTCAGGAGATGAGAGATTTCTAGGTAACAACAAGAGTCTCAAACTCGGGAAAATCCCACATCCCGGAAATTTTCCACGTATACTGCACTGTAATGGGAAACGATTCCTTGAGTCTAAACTACCGGGTATGCATCTCACGGCAGACACTATTGTACATAGCCGGAATGTTTCTTGGTGCTGGAGAAAGTTTTCCGAGTCTAAACTATGTATCTCATCACACACAGACGAACATTTTCCTAATACTGTACATTTATGCCGCAGGCATGAGCAAAATATTTATGACTAGTGAAAAAGTGTTTACTCTTTTATTCACAGCATCAGTTCTAATTGTGTTAATAGAGAAGAATTTGGTACCATAATGATCCTGAATAAATTTTCTACAAGACTGTTCCAATAAAAGATCCTAAACAAAATGCACAATATAATGATAGGGGGCTCGATTATTTTATTTATTTATTTTTTTTAAGAAATGTTGATACCAAAGTCTATAAAATCAGTTCTAATTAAGTTAAACAACATTTTCTCTCCCAAATAATCCTCAATATCTTATCAAAAAGTTTGGTTAAATAAATATACTTAATATATGATACAGGTGTGCAAAGCATGAATGGAGCCGAGTGTCACGCCAATATATACAGTAGTGGAATTTTCGCCCCTGCAGTAGGGAAAGTTCCCGTAGTCTAAAATACGTATCTCGCACGGAGCTGTATTTATTTATGCAAACACTTCTGTACTGGTATTGTAAATTAACAAAATAATGTATGGAGTACAACTACTGTACTGTACTCACCAGCAGATATTGTCATCTTGAGTCTACAGTAGGGATACACTGTCCATGCTGCTGAATGTAATATCTGGTACGTAACTGTAATCACTTTTTATGTCTTAACACTTACGATGGAGGTGGGGCAGGGAATTAGTGGGTCTCATGCTGTATATAAGCTTTTCTCTCATTTGCGGTGGAGGTGGGGTGGGGGCTTAGTGCTCTCACGTTACTGACCTCCTGATGAAATGTCAGGTCACCCAACGTCGGGGTGAGGGATTAGTATTGAATAAAGTGTTGAATATGTCTTGAATAAAGAAAAAAAGCTAAGGTACTCTAATGATTCTCTTTTCTTGTACATATGGTACTCTCTCTCTTACTGAATGTACAGTACTGTATGTGTAACAGTAGTCACCCTTTATTTTAACAGAACAGTGCTGCAGAATGCAAATTTACGCAAAAACAGCAGTGAGCAAGGGATCAACCTGGTACAATGGTAGAGGACTATGAACTAAGTGCATCATGATGCTAAGCTTAGAAGGAATAAGCTGGCAGATGCATCAGCCTATTACAGGCATCGCATGCAGGCATATGACAATACAGTACGGTATTAGCCAATCGCAGGGTGCGAGTGTACAACCCAAGTTACCCAAGCAGGGAAAAGCTTTCCTACCCACCTGGGCCGATTTCTATTCCGGCTATTGGAAAATTCTGGAGACCAGGGATTCTGGCTGGATATTTAGAATATTGAAGCTCTGCATAGAGGCAGGTTGAGATGGTTTGGGCATGCAGGCAAAATAGACGAGACTAATTTGGTCAAGAGGTGTATGAGCCTAAATGTGGAGGGGAGGGGAGCCAGGGGTAGACTAAGAATGACATGGGAGAGTTTGTAAGAAATAGTATCAAGAGTTGGTAACCTGACAAGAAAGATTGCAAGAGACCGTGCAGCCGGGAGAGCTGACATCAGGGAACTGTGGCTAACCCATGTAAATGGTCATAAAACAATGATGATGAAATTATTATATATTTTTTAAGAACGTTTAAAAGGCTTTTAGGTGAATATAAGTTGCTACAAACTTATGGTTGGTGAAACAAGTAGCAGCAGTGACTGACACTGCAGTCTTCATTGGCTACATTCTAGGGCAGCCAAACAAACCAATTCTTGTGACTCAATACAGCACAGTAGTATATCAAAACATTTGTATTTGGTTGGGATTTAACTATTTTCCAGCTTGGAAAATACCCAATGAAAATTATGTAAAAGAGTAAAATACTCAGTATATAATATATGTTGAATATGCCGGTAATAAGAATGTAACAAGACTTTTGGTCTTATGATAAGTTACATTATGTAGGAACAGGCTACTGCAGAATGTAACATTTGAGGATGTTGACAGAGGATATAATGTTAAGTGATTTTTTTTTTTTTAACGAATGCTTCATGGACATAAATATAAATTAAGAGATATGAATGGCCAAATCTGGTATTCGCTCAGATAGTAAAACTCACTATCTGATGCATCCCTAGTTACTGGAACTAATAGAAACTGTAAAACAAGAACTACTAGAACCAGGGAATAAGAACAAATAGACCCAGAAAACAAGAACAAATAGACCCAGGGAACATGAACAAAAAGAACCAGAGAACTAGAACAAATAGAACCAGGGTACAAGAACAGATAGAACCAGGGTACAAGAACAGATAGAACCAGGGAACAAGGACAGATAGAACCAGGGACCAAGAACAGATAGAACCAGGGAATAAGAACAGATAGAACCAGAGAATAAGAACATAGAACCAGGGAACAAGAACAGATAGAACCAGGGAACAAGAACAGATAGAACCAGGGAACAAGAACAGATAGAACCAGGGAACAAGAACAGATAGAACCAGGGAACAGATAGAACCAGGGAACAAGAACAGATAGAACCAGGGAATAAGAACAGATAGAACCAGGGAACAAGAACAGATAGAACCAGGGAACAAGAACAGATAGAACCAGGGAATAAACAGATAGAACCAGAGAATAAGAACAGATAGAACCAGGGAACAAGAACAGATAGAACCAGGGAATAAACAGATAGAACCAGAGAATAAGAACAGATAGAACCAGGGAACAAGAACAGATAGAACCAGGGAACAAGAACAGATAGAACCAGGGAACAAGAACAGATAGAACCAGGGAACAAGAACAGATAGAACCAGAGAATAAGAACAGATAGAACCAGGGAACAAGAATAAATAGAACCAGGGAACAAGAACAGATAGAACCAGGGAACACAAACAAATAGAACCAGGGAGCAAGAAAAAATAGAATCAGAGATCAGAACTAATAGGGACAGGGATCTAACAATCCTAGAACCATGAAACCATTAGTTCAGTAACTTGAATGATTCTAGAATTTCAAGTTCACTGGTTCTATTATGTTCTAGTTCACTGGTTCTATTAATTCTACTTCTGTGGTTTAATTGCAGTAATTCCAGAACCCACAGTTTTAGTCCTGGATTTGCTTGTTCATTTATAATCTAGTTCTATTTCAGGGGTTGCGTAAGAAAGTCAAGATGACAAAGTAAAAAGGAAGCGTTTCCTGCTTTCTAAAGCGATTTAATAAAATGATTTATTCCTCCACCTTGCAGGCAAAGTTTAAGGCAATTAACCCGTGTTGTGGCAAACGCTCTGCTGGATACGAGTTTTTGTATTAAAATCGAGAGTTTGGTTAAGTTAGAGTAGGTTATGTAAGGAATAAGGTAGGTCAGGTATGGAATCTTAGGGTTAAGGTAGGTCAGGTTATTTTAGGGGTAGGTTAAGATAGGGTAAGTAAGGGCAGGTTTAGGATTATATTCGGTTAAATTTGGGATAGGTTAGATTAGGTTAGTTGTCAGGTAGGATAGATTAGATACAGAATAGGTCACCTAAGGGGTAGATTAGTTTATACTAGGGGCTAGATTATTTATACTAGGAGGTAGATAGGCTAAGGTTATGTTTGGGGTAGGGTAGTTTAGGTTTACATAGGAGTAGGTTAGATTAGGTTATGTTGGGGGGTTAGGCTAGGGAAAGGTTTAATTGGTAATGGGATAGGATATAAGCTAAGATAGGTTACAGGAGGGTTATGATGTACTGGTGTATGTTAAGACTAAGTTAAAGTAGGATTCATTAGGGTTGGATAGATTAAAGGTTGAGGCAGGTGAGGTCAGCCTTCGTTTAGTCACATTCTGGGTTTAGGTTCAGGCTGGGGATCAGTAAGCCTTTTAACAAGAGATTGGAGCGCCAGAACTTGCCTAGCTTATACTACAGATGGGCAAGGGGGGACATAGTTGAGGTGTATAAGCATCTCAGGGGGCACTACTCAGTTGAGTGTCCTTACTTGGAGCTGGCGGACGCTCGCCCCACAAGGGGTCACAGTTCAAGATTTTAAGAAGCCGCAAGTCCAGAAAACCGTGAGGGCAAACTTTTTCGGAGTGAGGGTTGTAAACTCTTGGAACAATCTACCAGAGTGTGTTGTGACGGCACCGAGTGTGAGCTCTTTCAAGACAAGACTTGACCAACACTGGAGCGGGTTCAGGTACATTGAGCCGGTGCATGCCCAGTGTTTGCCAACAGTGCATGACAGAGACGCGACCGATCGCCCGGGCGGCTAGCGAGCCGATCTTTTGGTGAAGAATATAAATGAAAAGAGACGTGACTGATCGCCCAAGCGGCTAACAAGCCGATCAGTGGCGAAGAGGATAAAAGTAAAATAACATAATCTTATATGTTTGTGATAAGTGAATCACCAGATCCAAACAGACTGTGAATTACTCAGCAAACATTTCGATGTCAGTAAATTTATCTTGGTAAATCACTTAATAAACGAGCAAACACTTCTATAAATTGGCAATGGAATCCAAGTCAGGTGCAGGGGCGGGTTTTGGGTTAGTCTTTCCCTAATTCTGTCGGGATGGTAGTGTCTCCGGCGGGGACTCCCCGCTATGGCATCTATTTTTACGGCAGAGCTTATGGGTATTTTACTTGCACTCAAGATTATTTTTACCCAACTTCATAGAAATTAAATTTTTTTTAGCGATTCTCGTCGTGCTCTCCAGGCCTTAGGTAGTGTCTCATCACGCCATTCCTTAGTTATAGATATTTTACAGTGGCTGTTTTCATCAAACGTCGGGGCCGGAAAGTCCATTTTTGCTGGGTTCTGGCCCATGTCATGTGGGAGAGAAGGGGAATGAGTGTGCTGATGCTGTGGCAAAAGCAGCTGCTTCTCATCATTCCCCTTTACCTGCCTCTGATACGATGCCAGTAATAAGAGCTGCCATCCACTAGAATCGGCAATGCAGGTGGGGTGCTGTTGGAGTAAACAATCTCCGCAACATCCACCCTGCATTGAGCGCCCGGGGATGTCAGGGGAAGCATATTTTTCAAAAAGTATATGGCCTCAGCACCACCACCCTGACTTCCTTGACCTGTGGCAACCCTGATATGTACACACATGAAGTCGTGTCTACATATAATAAAAAATACACATACGAGTATCATCTACTCACACACACAGAAAACAGCCCTCAAAGGTTCTTGCAACATAAATTACGGGGAAGTGGAGAAAGTCGTAAAAAATGATGGCAACAAAATCAGGTGGCACTAAGGGGTCTCAGAAGTCATGAACACCAACCACTATTGGCATGTTGTGGTGAATTAAGTATATACATCTTAACTAAACGCTTTAACGTTGAATTGCCTTAGTAGTGAAGTCTTTATTGTTTCAACATTAAAATAGCATTAAGAAGAGACCATTTCTTATGTCTGTTCCTGTGAGAAAAAAAAATAACACCTGCTATAGGCCTAATGGGAATTATATTTTAAGTCTACTCTTGAACAAGGAAGGACAAGGGTGACCAACAATAGGCTGTGGTAAGTCTTAATTGATAAGTTAAGATAGGCGGATAAAACATCCTTTGGTATTGTTGAATCCTTTAATGTAATGAATAAGAGCTTCTTGTCGAATGAATCACAGGCTTAAATGTGCATCTGAACTGGGGAACACGCGGTTATGTTGTACAAATGCCGTCCTCAGAAGCGGCAATGATATACTTATCTTTGAGACAATAACCTAGGGCTATTTTAATCTAGCAAGTAAACCAACTGGCATCTGGACTAAGAAACTTTTAAATACTTACTTCCAGTAAATAAGAAATTACATGGGAACACCACAATAGACTATCACAAATTGGACTCCTACCTTAATTATTAACCATAGACGTTTACCGGTAACTGATGAGAAGCAAGCAGTGACTGCAGTCGCTTGTTTTAAGTACTTAGTAAATTGTGCACATGCTGCTTTCCTTCACCAATGCACGACTCGACCAAACATTGCAACTTTGTAATCAACTCTAATGACTCTGGAAAAGTCAACTGCAATATCAGATTTCAAGGTTGATAAAAATAAACACGAACGCATTTCCCTTAAGTGGATTGTTCAGTTCTAGATAAAAATGATGAGAAAATGAGTTTGCTTGATTGCGGTGATGTAAATCCAAAGATAATGTGTCGAGTTAAAGTTGACAGCTGGTTATCTTCCTCAGTGACGTGTGCCAAGTTTAATCTTTTTTTCACATTCTTTCCTTTGGTTACTTTCTATCTGTTTATTTGCTTAATATATACAGGCCGTTTATCAGCCCAAGGGAAGATAAACAACATATATATATATATATATATATATATATATATATATATATATATATATATATATATATATATATATATATATATATATATGGCTTGGCAAAACCACAAACTAAGCTTACATTCGTGTTCATGCACAAGACACTGTTATTCTCAGCAATAAAATTATCTTGCACAGGTCTTCACTCCATGCAGAATAATATAAATAAAAAGCAAAACTTCGAGAAAAATGTGATTATCAGGCACGTCTTCCTAAGCAGTTTTAATTGTTTATCCAGTAGGCAGTACAATGGCAGTGATGGGGTCATGAACTTGCAACTTTTTCACTATTACATGTCACATATTTATTACAAAATACTATTCAGTTTCAGTATATTCAGTGTTTAACCACCATTAGCATTTGCCAATACGGTAACATATTCGTACTTCCTTTCGGAAGACCCCCCCCCCCCCACAAATATCGTACATAAACCTGCCGTTGACAAGGTCATATCAATTCGTTCACTGTACAGTAGCAGTACTTTTAAAATATCAGCAGTAATTATTTGCTCGTAACTAAGATTTTATTTTTCACAAGATCTTACAATTTTTGTCTTCATTTGTTTCAAAAGAGTTAAGTTTTCTACAGGTAGTATTAATGTATAAATTCGTGTATTTTATACCCAAATAAAAATTCATGTAATATGAAATTTTTATAATCTTATTACTACTTTTTATTTATTGATATCCGCTGTTGCTTTTTTTTACTTTTATCCTCTTCGCCACTGATCGGCTTGTTAGCCGCTTGGGCGATCGGTCACGTCTCTTTTCCTTTATATTCTTCACCAAAAGGTCGGCTCGCTAGCCGCCCGGGCGATCAGTCACGTCTCTGTCACGCACTGTTGGCAAATACTGGGCATGCACCGGCTCCTGAATGTACCTGAACCCGCTCCAGTGTTGGTCAAGTCTTCTCTTGAAAGAGCTCACACTCGGTGCCGTCACAACACTCTCTGGTAGATTGTTCCAAGAGTTTACAACCCTCACTCCGAAAAAGTTTGCCCTCACGGTTTTCCGGACTTGCGGCTTCTTCAATCTTGAGCTGTGACCCCTTGTGGGGCGAGCGTCCGCCAGCTCCAAGTAAGGACACTCAACTGAGTAGTGCCCCCTGAGATGCTTATAAACCTCAACTAGGTCCCCCCTTGCCCGTCTGTAGTATAAGCTAGGCAAGTTCAGGCGCTCCAATCTCGCAGGGTAGCTGAGATGCCGAAGTGCAGGCACCAGCTTGGTGGCCCTCCTTTGAACATTTTCAACCAACTGACAGTCCCTAGCATATCTCGGGGACCAGATGGGGTGACAGTACTCCAGATGGGGAAGCACTTCACTCCTGAAGATCGTCACGAGGGACGGACCGTCTAGATATCTGAACGACCTTCTTATAAGACCCAATAATTTATTTGCCTGATTTACCTTCTTCTCACAATGGCCCGAGAACTTCAGCTCATTGTCAACATACACACCTAGGTCCTTCTCACACACAGTCTCAACTAGTACATTTTCTTCATCCCGTTGGGACATATGGTACGCCTCCTTACCGTTGGTACGCCCCAGGTGCATCCTCTTACACTTCGTGACATTGAATCTCAGCAGCCATTCCTTCGACCATTCCTGGAGCCCACAGAGGTCCTTCTGCAGCTCTTCACAGTCCGCTTGGTTCTTAATTTCCCGAAATAACTTGGCGTCATCGGCAAACATTTGTATGGAGGAGTGTACAACGTCAGGCATATCATTTATGAAACAAACAAACAACAGCGGGCCCAATACACTACCCTGCGGTACCCCACTTGTTACAGGTACAGATGACGATTTCGTGCCATTAATCACCACACATTGCTTGCGGTCATGTAGAAAGTCTTCTATCCACGCTAGGACATTTCCCCGAATTCCGTACCCTTCCAGTTTGATTTTCAGCCTTTCGTGGGGTACACTGTCGAAAGCCTTGGCAAAATCTAGGTAAATATTGTCGATATTACCACCCCGTTCTAGAATATGGGTCCAAATATCCAATACCTTGAGCAATTGTGTCAAGCAAGAGCGCCCCGGCATAAAACCGTGTTGGCAATCTTTTACAAGGTTGTTTCGTAGTAGATGTTCCATCGCTGCATCTCTGATAATACTCTCAAGTACTTTACATATTATGCTGGTCAGGCTCACCGGTCTATAGTTGTTCGTGGAGTGCCTATCGCCCTTCTTGAAGATAGGACTCACATAAGCCACTTTCCATTCACTGGGGACCATTTGTTCATCCAGGCATTTACAAAACAGAATCTTCAGGGGCTCTGCAAGCTCGTTGCACAGCTCCCTTAGCACTCTAGGATGCACCATGTCAGGTCCAGGACTCTTATGGACCTTTAGCCTGGACAGTTTATTTCTAATACCCTCTTCTGTGAACACAATGTGGGTCAGTGCTGTGTCGAACCGTCTGTCCTCAAACGCAGGAAGGTTAGTTGCATCCTCTCTTGTGAACACTGAGGAAAAGAAGCTGTTCAATGCCTCAGCTTTATCCTGGTCAGAATCTGCGTAACTACCATCTTCAAGCCTCAGGTCTGATACTCCTACTCGCGTTTTCAATTTCGACTTTGCATAGCGGTAAAACGCCTTTGGGTTTGACTTGACCTCGCGTGCAACCAGCCTTTGGAACTCCTTTTCAGCCCTCCTACACTCTATCTTTGCTTGGTTTCTGGCTCTTGCATACATCCTCCTGTCTTGCTCATCGTTTGACCCAACCCACGTCTTGAATTTCTGGGTTTTCTTCTTAATTTTGTCGACCGCCGCATGGTTCATGTGTAGGGATCCCCTCGTATTCCTAGAAGCACTGGGTTTGGTCTTGGGTATATATTTATCGATCAAATGGGTCATTTTACTAGTTATGATATTCAGCGTAGTGTCTGCGTTCTTGTACCTTAATAAGTCAGGCCAGTTGATACCCCTCATCTCTTCCCTCATCCCATTGTAATTTCCCTTGTAATATTTGCACCTTGGCCTGGCCTTATCTTGAACTAGGTAACAGTTAAATCTGAATGACAACACTGTATGGTGACTGGTGCCAACTGGGGCAAGGTGTTCCAGTTTGGCCACCATACCCTCCTCGTTTGTTATGATGAGGTCAAGTGGCTTGGGTGTTTGTTCCCCTCTGTAATGTGTCGGGTCTCTCACATGTTGGAACAGAAAATTATCTCTCAGAGTTTCTACAAAAAGAGTAGCAGGATTATTCAAGTCATTCGGGGTTGACTCGTTTCTCCAGTCGATGTCGCCATAGTTAAAGTCCCCCATGATAAGGAGGTGGCTGGGGTTGAGCATCGCCGCATTGTTTATTAAGGTTCTTAAGTTCCTTTGATTTAGTGGGCCACAGTTCGGGGATCTGTAGATACACCCGACGATAAGTAAGTCCCCTCCCTTTAATTTAATTTTACACCACTTGGACTCTTCAAAGACATCCTCTCCCTGTACCCTCGCCTGGCTGGCTCTAAGGTCTTGCCTAGCGTAGATAACCACACCCCTCCTGCAGGATTCTTGAGTTAGGTTCGTAAATGAGTCATATCCAGCAATACTGAACTCACATTCCTCTGGGTCGATTCTCCTGTTCTTGTACAACAGTTCTACAACTCCTACAATATCTGGTTGGTGTACTCTTAGTAGTGTTTCAAACTCCTCCCTCTTATCCAGGAACGTGTCGGTATTAGTGTACATGACATTCAAGCCAGAATTTGTTCTCGGTAACGTCTCTGCTCTTAGTAATAAACCCGCTCCACCCACATTCTCAGAAGCTGCAGCATTTGCTAAGTACACTGTATTTTGCAGGGTGTGGTTAAAAATTTCATTGTTTACACGGCGCTCGTTCCCTCCTGTCCGGTAGGCTGAGCTGGTGCCGCCTCCCGGGTGGGGGGTTGAGTGGGTGGAGGGTGCACTGCTGCCCCCTGGCCCTGTGTCGGCACACTTGTTTCCACTACCCTCCCCCTGAGTATAACCCATGTGCACCTGTCCCCGTTCCTTCTCGACTCCTCCCTCCTCTGCTTCAAGTCCAGCAGGAGCTTCTTGTGCTGTTCCCTCTGCATTACCGTGCGGTCTGGGTGAATAAATACATCTCGAAATGCCTCGCTCCTTGCTAAGTTTTTTGCCTGCCGGATAACTTGCCATTTTTCCTCCTCACTCCCTAATGTGATCCTGAGGGGGCGAGGCTTAGCCCCCTGCTTTTGTCCCAGTCTCCTCACATCCTGAGGGGTTGCTGGAATCTTCAGAACCTCTGTGCAAATATTTTGAAACAGCACCTTGTCGTGTGTTTCCTTACTCACAGTTCCCTCTGCCTGGCTCTCTGGGACTCCAAAAACTATTACATTGTTCCTGCGCTGGAGCCGTTCCTGGTGTTCCTCCTCTCCCCTAACAGTAGGTCCGTTAATTTTCATTTCTTCGACACACTTTTTCAGAGTCCCAATCTGCTGTAGAACCTGTACTGATTCTGCATTACTCTCCGCCCCCCCCACCCGTGGCCCTCCTAATACGTCCGCATAGCTCCTCTTAGCAACCACCTCCATTCTATTAGCTACTTCCTCAGTCTTAGCAAGGATCTCTTTCTCAACTTGCTCCAGTTTGTCAACCAGCAGGGCTCCTGCTTCATCTATTTTCGTCCCTAGAGAACTCGTTCCCTTATGGATTGCAATCGCTTCATTCACCTTGACTATGCAGCCAGGGCAATACCAGCAACAGCCATCAAGCTTTACGGCAGTTAGTAACTTCCTAGACGTTGCATTAGTTAGGCCTGCATCCTCCATATCCGACGTCTCCCTGCAGTAATCACATACCAAACTCATGGTTGTTGTTGTTGTGGGGGGGGTGTAGACTGTGTATAGATCTACACCTATTTCAAAGAAAATAAAGAGAGAAAAAAGTACTTAGCTACTCTCTGTTGCCTATGGAGTTGTCGTCTGCGACTGCGTACCCTGTATCTCCCTGTGAATGGTGCAACTACGCTTCTATAACGAAGGTTTTTCAAGAGTAACAAGGTTAGTAATTATACTATCCTAAAAAAAGAAAGAAAGAAAAAAGATAAAACTGTGAAATTACAGCTCCAAAATTACAAACTTTAACCCTCTTAGTTTCGGTCTCTTTAAGTCCGCTTGGAAGCAAGGAATTTAACTGAGTGTCGAGTCATTTACAAGAATGTTCACATTATATCGCTATCAGCCAACATAAATTTTATCATCGTTTCCCTTTCTGACACTTCCGCATATACATATTGCAAGTTCTCTCAGTGTCCCGTTACATATTATTAAAAATCAGTTGAAAAAATTCTGATGCAAGACTAAAAATGCTGCCCATTCCTGCATTAACTTTTGCCTTTCACATTCCATTTGTATTGATAATTTTATTGGTTTTGCGGTCAAATTTTTGAAGGGCCGTGCTTATTATTGAAAAATTTCTCATGAAATGTTGTTGCAGAGGGTGTATGTGGGAATACAAATATAATGAAAATAAATCACAATCGTTGGAATATCGAAACCCAGGCCAAGTTTCGCCTAAAAGGTTTTACAACACCGACTCCTAAGAAGGAGCAACTTTGAGAAAATATTATAAGAAAACTTTTTATCACTAGAATATAAGCTCTTGATTTTTTACAGTTTTAAGAATAAATACAGGCCCTTGAACGCTTGAACAAGGACACCACGTTAGAGTTCCTTCCCGTTGACAATTAAGACCATATCTAATCTAACCCAAAACAATGCACTTCCATCCCAAGATATGTATGATATTGATAAGTTCTCCTTCACTGTAATTTGTGCAGTGTTCTCAAACTTATTTTTTTTACTCTTCTTTATTGATGACACTGAAAGGTGTGTAGACTTTGCCATCGGTCACAGACTGTTGATAGACATTTAAATGCCCTACTTGTGGCAGGGAGTGTTGTTCGAGCTAAAGAATCCTTTTATTTCGGAGTGGGAGACAAGCATTTACAAACAAGGAAAATTACTGAAACCCGTCTTTGCTACTGATAATCAGTGAAACTTAAAAAAAAAAATAACGCATTTGCTAAACAGTAAGCAATGAAAACTGCAAAAATGAATTCCTTTATCAGCCATAAGTTCCATAAGCAATGAAAGCTTTAAAAATAAATAATATACTTTGCCAGTCGTAAGCAGCGAACATTACAGAAAAATATTTTTGGTAACAGCAAACAGCGAAAATTATAACAAATACCCTTGCCTCCCGTAGGGATTAAAAAGAACTTCGCTAGCCGTAAGCAGCGAAAACAATGAAAAATGTCTTTCCCAATCGTAACTCAAGCAATAAAAAGAATACCATTGTTTGTCGAATCCAACAAACTGCATATATCAACATTTCTGCCAGCCTTTACGTTCTACAATAATATAAAATGGTATAGGTGGTTTAATTTCTACTTCGCCTTTGCGCCTATCAATGTGGAGGCCACTGGCTATTTGCTGCTATGTTCAAATTTGGCGTCAAGACAAATGTGAATCAGTCTGCCTGCCGCTGTATAGACTCAAAAAATTCGGTGCCGTAATTTGTTTATTAGCTTATTAAATTTCATGTAAATTCACGAAGACGAATACTGGTACTTCAACGTTATATTACCGCATTTTTATTAAGATCGTAAGTTAGATTATTTTAAATAACCTAACCTAGTAATCTGGGTTAGGTTAGATGAAAATACTAACTTAAGAAAATAAAAAAATGCAGGGTATAACGAAAAAGTGCCCGAATGTTCTTAAAAAAGTACGGATATACAATGCACATTATTCACAATAATTGCTTTAAACCTCATATTTACTTTTTGCATGGATTTAATTCATACAATATTGAGGAATATTGATTATTAATGAGAGTATACTGTATGTACGCCAGTGTTTTAATTAAGAACAGTAGCATGAATATTTAGGAAATCGTTCTTCGTTCATCACTACGCGCAGGAACTTTCGCAATTTTAACAAAACTGGCACCCGGAGGATTCAGAATCGTCTCCACACTCTGTACAGTACTTACCTCCTTACTGTTCAGGTTGACTCCTGGGTAAGACGATACTCCATGAGCTCCTGGTCAAGGATGGCGAAGACACCATCCGTCGAACAAGTACACTTTTATGTGAAAAATGTCTGAGAGTCGGGAGCGTACGAGGTCCGTCATTCACTGCTCTTCATGGCGGCTCAGCACCTACTGGTCGGTTTTTCAGGATTGCCCATGGTTGACAATCATGATAATCAGATGTTGTAGTGGTAGTTAGAGTTATTATCGGTGTACAGGTGGCTAAGCATGACACACCGCCGGGCTACAGCATATCAATGTAAATAAACATTAATTTTTAAGTATTCGGGTTTGGGACTTTGGGTGTTGCATTTTTACAAAGTTTAAGATGATCACTTTTTAATTTGTGAATGTGTGGTTAATACTTTGACGACCACACAAAATTCAAAATATGGAACTTTAATGAGGGTATAATAATACAAACAAATACTGTACATAAGTTTGATTTTTTTTACTGCATGGTTGATACATTATATTCGTCCATTATGCAATGGGGACAACCGTCGTTTTGATAACATATTTTACAAATGGTACACTACTTCCTCCTGGTTTTTTTGTACTATTGAAGATACATTTACCGACATAGTGATTTGTTTTCGTATTTTATCATCATATCCTGATATTGTTTTTAATACTTCGATATTTGTTCGTATTTTCGACTACCGTCCTTTTTCCACTTCTTGTTCGTATTGTTTTCATCAAACTGTCCTTTTGAGTTCTTTGTCCAAATTTTTCATCATATTCTAATTTCCAGCCACACATTGAGACGCAAGACAGTTATACAGCGCAGAGTGGGACAGCGCAGGGCACATTGACCCGCAGTCTCTCTTGCTGCGTGGTAATCATGGACAGAATAATGAAATATATAACTCGTGTTCAATATTAGTTTTATTATTGAACTTACTTGTTTGCTTTAGTTAGCAATATAGTACATTCACCGTCTTCTAACTTGAGAGTTGCAATTATGTGAACCCATATGTCATCTTTCAGCTTGGTTTTCTTGTAGTCAGGATGGCTGTGTCACAGCGTACCCTTTGATACCGAACAGCTTCTATAAGTTCGTCCTCCTTATCAAAAATTGATAATTTTATACCTTGAAACACCTGGCACGTCTGCGTGTTGAGCAAAAACTGTTTCAACCACTACTCCACGCAGCTCGACACAGACCTGCACCTGCTTTCTGCTGCGATGCGTCCTGACGTGCAGTGTAACTAGAAATAACCAGACAAAAAATTACGCTGCCCTGCACTGCGTCTCAATGTGCGCCTAGGCTAACAGACAACACAGGTAATGAAACATTATTTATATAGAAAGAAACATTTATTGGTATCTTATGTAAAATATACAAGGTATATACAATGGTCAACATTCACACGTAACAACTAAAATTAACATGTCAGTGTGTAGAGGGTACAAAGTTTTTTGCTGAGGCGTCAGTAACCATCACATTCTTGCAATAAAGTACATTTTACTATTTAAAGATGAGCCTTACAATGCCTTGCAATGTATTAATGTCCCTGACAACCTCGCATCGTATTAAGGGGATCCAATATTTTACCTTTGGTGAAGAAGGTATTAAATCCTTCGCCTTGTTTACACAAGGGGAAACGAATACCATTTTTTAGAGAAAATATGCAACCCCCTTCTTATTGTAAATAAGTGGGATTCGATATCTATTCTTTTTTTAGAGAAAAATAGGCATTGAATCTCATCTTTCCTGAAACTGTGTATTCACTTTGAAATAGAATGCTCTAAACAGCTACTCAATTTTAAATCTAATTCTATTTTTCTTTAAATAACAACTTATCCTTATAGAATACTGAGAGATGAATACTCAGTACAGTTATTGACACAATGTGCGTGACAAAAACATGAGCGTCTGCAGCAGAGCATAAAAAATATAACTTGAAAAATAATGAGACAAATTTGGCGAATTTGGAAACGTCTACAGCGAGGACGATCATTATTAACAGGGTTACAAATCCACAAAGTCGAAATTTGTTGTGTATTTTCTTATCATTTAAATCTGAGTTTTTTATACTACTTAAAAGTAACTCCTCTGCATGACTCAGTGGCACTGGGGCGGGGTTGTGTGAGTACTTGGTACATTGAGTGACGCGGCACTCGAGTACTTAAGTACACCTGGGCACAACAGAGGACAAGACACAACGGGACCATATACCGTATGGTCAGTGAGTAAAAGGACATAAAATGGAAGAAAAAACATGAAAAGGGAAACTTATGGGAGTTAAAACACATACAAACAGTGTCAATGGGGGAAAAGATAAGAGTGTATCCTTGCCATGGTACAACTACTGAAGGACAACATAGCAAGTGTCTAAGTTTTTTTTTATCTAATATGGACGGTTTTATTTTGGCTTAATTCTTTAACTTAAACCCTATATATATATGTATATAAAAATAATCTACCTCCATGGTTTATTCAAGTCTTCCAATTAATTTCAATCAAATAAATATCTAATATCTTTGAAAATTTACCAAAGGGATTGAGCTAAAATCACCGGTTGTGAAGGTTTAGTTTAGAGGATCACCGGGCTTAGTTTGATGTTTTTCTTATAATTATTGTAGAGAAACACTGTGCCGCCGGGCAGGTCTTGTTACACGGGAAGAGAAGACAGATGCACCAGTTGTTTCTTGGGGTAGATCAGCTTCTCAATATCGAGGAATGAGACAGCTGATTGGTCGAAGTGCTTCCACCAATTACAGGCGCAGTTAAGCACCAGGCAGACTCAAGTGCTGGAAGTCACATTGTTTGGCTACACGAAAGCGCTGGGAAGCACACGAGTGGTTGAGGTACTGTAGGGGGTGGAGCTATAGGGGGGTGGCGGTTCCCTACACACACCCTGGAGTCGGGCATTGGACTGTGAACAGAAAAGGCTCATGGTCAGTTTACATTGTCACTGTTTCATAAACACATATATATTGTGTGCAAGATGAGCATCATAATACTGTATATATAGAGAGTATGATCTACTCTGATTCTCTGGTTATTTCCCCCATAACAAGATATGAGAGGGCACCCAGTTAAAGTACTACATCACAGCAATTTGATAATATATCAGGTTGAGTCGTAGCCGAAGTGAGATATTTAGGGGAGTCCTCACATTTGTAGGGGGAAAATTTTCTTGTGTGATACTGAGAATAGGAAGCCTGAAGGGTAATGCAGTTTAAAGGTATGAAGCTGAGAAATGAAGCATCGAGAGGGACCAAATCAAGTGAAGAAGCTGAGGTAAGTTGCTGTGATGTAAAAGTCTACCAGATGGGGAGGAGGAGGTTGACAGTAGGTTGATAAAACTCACCGCAGTTGCCGAGCCTGTATGCATGATCATCTGGGCAGGAGTGGCAGCAGAGTTGGGGTTTGGCCTTGAAGGTGCTGTCCGTGTTCATCGGCAGGACGAGGGCGATGTTGTCGTAATCGATGAGGGTCATGAAGGCGTTATCATCGGTGACAGTGAGGACAGCTTCCCGTACCAGGTCGATGAAGCCAGACTGGTCGGTGATATTATAGACGGGGGTGTCGATGGTGATGATGACCTCGCTCATCTTGTTGCCCTCTTCATCAAGCTGCCGGATAGAGTGCATATCTCGTTAGAACAACACTACTACAACTACCACTACTAATAAACACTACTACTACAGGTATACTTTTTGTTTATTCTTACTTAAAGGACTTGTACATCTATAATGCAAGGTGGCCACACACACAAACCTTTATTCGTGCCATTCATTTACTATTGGGAAAATATAAAAACAATGATAGTCAAATAATAACAGAAGCATACTAATTGCATTAAAATAAATAATAACACTAGTAAACACTAGGTAAAGCACAAATAAATCTATTCTATAATTATGAAGACGTATGAAACAGGACAGTAAAGGGAAAGAACAATCCTCATACTACTGCAAGAATGAGAACCTCCCACTCTATGATTCCCGCCCGTCCCCCAGTGTCCCAAGGAAACGCTAAGTCATTTATGTTGACTCTTCATCAACTCTCAACTCGGATCATTTATGTTGACTCTTCATCAACTCTCAACTCGGATGTATACAATATGTTGAGTTTATGGTCCTGTGGCGCCTAAAGCACACCTAATACATCACAAGAGTCAACAGTCACACCAAGGAATTACTCTGTTGAAATAATTTATCTTCGAGGAATGTGTGTGTGTGAAAAAGTCTCTGACCCCTAATGCACAATATCCTCCACAATACACCATACATATGACCTCAACACTAACACATGCTGAACGTAACAGTAACATCAGCATCAGCAGCAAGAGAGAGAGAGAGAGAGAGAGAGAGAGAGAGAGAGAGAGAGAGAGAGAGAGAGAGACTATAGTGTCGGGTACTCACAGCGCTCTTGATCTGCAGGTCGCCAATGCCGCACTCCTCGGGGTAAGGACAGAAGATATCGTTGTACTTGTAGACGAGGCCATCGAACTGGTGCTGGAGAGTCTCGATGCTGGCGCGCTTGTAGGTGATCTTGAACTGCAGGTTGGCTGAGAACACGGGTACGATCTCTGTGGGACGGGAGTGTTATTAATACCTTGATGTCTTAATAGTAGTAAAAGTAGATATTGTGGTAGAGTTATTAGGTAGATTATGGTAAACTTAGTGGCAGTAAAAGTAGATTATGATAGATATATTGGCAGTATATTTACCACTGTAATTTTAATCTAAGTATACATTTAAGTATAAAATAGAGGTAGAGTAATAGCCATATGGACTGATAAAGTGTCATAAAACGATATTTGTAAAGAGTGGAAGTTCCGTTAAAAGTTTATAAGTAAAATAGAAACCAGAACATGTTTGGTCAGGAGACGTAAACAATACTAAAAAAAAAAAAGAACAATGAGATTAAATATAAATTATAAATAGAAAGATAATTGAAAGATAAAATTAAAAAAGGGAAGAAAAAAAATAGAAGATATAAGTAGGCCACACAAACAAGAGAAAAAATTTAGGTCACAATCCACTTACTCGGTACAGTGAAGAAAAAACAAACGGGCAATCACGAGTAACAGGTTGAACAAATTAACAACAAAAAACCCCTAGAAAGTGGAGGAAAATTCTAGAGACGCCACAGGATGACGAAAAGTGATGGTATGGGACAAGAGGCCAAACTAGGAAGCGTCTCAGCGCATCTACACGATCAAACGAAAGAAATAAACTGAGATTGAGAATTCCCGGCTAGAAACAGTAATTAAATTGTTACGAGGCAGGTGAAAGGTAGAAACAAAGCCAAAATAAAAGAAATAAGTAATTGTACTAGTTAAAAAAATTAACGGATAAACAATTGAAATTTTTGGTGTCACGATAACAACACTAACAAAGGCGAAGTCAATTGAGGTACAAAACCCGAGCTTAAGAAGAATACATTTCATCATCACAACTATTCAAAGACCATTAAAATCTTATCAGAACGTTTAGCAATGATCACTGGTGACCTCGTGCAGGCAAGAGGGCCAGATAATGTGACACAAACGCTGATAAAAGGGTCAAACAGCGGGAGAAGTAACTCGATAAAGTGGCGTAAGAAGTTGTAAATGATGCCGCTGACAGCTCTGTGACCTCGACAGGAAATGTGATAAGGGAAGGCCAAGACATCTATTATTCATACCGGATTTAAAAGGCCAAAACGTAGTATTGTTTATTTCTACAGCATTTAATTCTACAGGTATTCTCTAAGAAGCACAAAACGCGTGCATTTACTCGCACTGTTTGTAGTATTTTGTTTCGACTTTAAGTGAGATTGTCAGGGCCGTTTAATGTAAGCTCACCACTACTTGCTGGTGATATACTAAGACACTACACAGCTGGGTGGAAGTTAGCAAGCATGAAAACAACAGTTGGGAGAGGAGAATGAGAAGGGGGAGGAGGAGGAGGAGAAGGAGGAAGAGGAAGAGGAAGAAGCGTTGAGTGAAAGTTGGTGTAACGGGACGGACGCAACAACCTTTCATATCTCGTCTTTAAGGACCAGTAATTCTCAGGTATTATTACCATTACGGTGTTTCTACCTTAAGACGGTTTAGCATATGATACTTTAAAACGCTGTAACAATCATATAATAATTTAAAACACTGACATGATCAGCCAGCCGCCCCATTTTTTTTTGTCTACTGACTTAAATCATATAATGATGTAGACAATAAGTGTAGGCAAACACATTGAGAACCGTATCCCTCTCTTCCCCGTAGCAAGAGGGCGTTTCTCGTTGTTCTTTTGTTTCGACATAGACACATCTTAAGCTCGGAAGTCACTATTATAAGCAGAATTAAAATAAGATCCAATGACTCTCTTGAACTGACTCCAGGGGTATCAGACCACCTGGTGAGTCAGAGAGGAGGGGAGCTGTGACGCGGGAGGTCAGGGTAGGTCAAGGGAAGAGGCCTGGACACTGACTTCACTTTTATCGACCTTACGGTGAAAGGAAATGAAAGGAAAGGAAGGGGGAAAGTACACAGCTAGACACAATGGGAGAGGGAGCTGACCTTAAGGTGAAGTTATGTAACAGGAAAAGGAAGGTGGTCGTTATATTTACAGAGATTAGCATAAGTAAAGAGTTTGATGTGGCAGAGCGACACAAGCCAACACATTACTCATATATACGAATAATTATGATGTTAAAAGCAAAGGTGAAGAGAATGTGTTTAACTTTATTTGTAAAAACAGACAGTCCAACATTCGGACATACCTAAACCTATCCTTATGTGTATGTGGGTAGATGCGTGTGGGTATGTATATGTGGGTGAGGATGAGTGTGGGTATGACAGAGGGCGTAAGAGAGTTCACATGATTACAGGGGAGTAAAGTTAGGTGTGTAGTGATGGGCGTGCAGGCATGGTATGTACACAGCTCCACCTATGATATATTCTACCCGAGAACACCCAATAAGTCACCTGCCTAACTGACATACCTCAACCACCGCCCCCTTTCACACCCATCGAGAGAATCTGGACCCAAATTCTCAAAGGTTCCTCCAAGTCACCTAAGCTACGACAAAAGAACAAATTCTCAAAGGTTCTCAGTTATGATGTATTGTTCCCTTAAATGGATATGAGAACATACCTAACTGGCTCACTTAAAGTACGACAAAAACTACATGTATTCTCACACCTCCAGTTAAGGGGAGGCTTCAAGAATTCAGAACCTTGGCCTGACAGGAAGAGAAAACGGACCTTAAGTGGAGAGACAACAACACCTTACAATCACTTGACATACTCAAGATACATCATCATCGCCACGGTTGACAAGACAGTGATAAACCACAACCCCCTCCCGCACCCAGATGTGATAAATGGAATGAGGGATCGTATTACATGATGGAGGGCGGAGGTGACAGATGTGAAGGGTAATATAAGACAATATCTTGACAGGTTGGGATGAAGGATGGTGGTGGGGAGGACGTAGGGGTGAAGGCGACAGTGAGGGGGATTATCAACACATTCCTGGGCTTATTGCCTCATGGGCCATGACGAAGAAGATAGCTAAGGGGGTCTAAGAAAAGCATCAACAACTCAAGGTTCAAATGAGTGTTAAAATCCAAATGAGAATCTAGAAAACCGACCAAGACCATAACAAGAAAAGAGCAGAAACAGGTAAGATTACGGAGCATTTAGGTATTAAGGTTACCAATCAGTATTAATAATGATAATCTGACATAAGAGGAAACGGAGGAATAATAATAAAAAAAGAGTGAAATGTAACAGAACAGGTCCGAGTATTAGAGAAGCAGGAATCAAACATCAAAGTGAATCACAAATATCAAATGAGAGTCGATGATTGAGGAAGGTGAAACTAGACACACCGGTATTATAAGTTAAAAAAAACAAAAAAACTCCCGGGTGAGGACCTTCACTAATGTCACCAAGACGAGTGATAACTAGAAACTGAGAAAATGAAAGGAAAAACCAAAGAAGTTATATCTCTCTACCTCTACCTGCCTTCCAGATCTCTATGTCTACCTGCCTACCTACCTGTCTATCTAGCTGCCAGACCTCTCTATGTCTATCTACCGGATGTTTCTATACCTACTTACCTGCCAGATCTCTATAATGTCTACCTACCTACACACTAGATCCCTTAATATCTACCCATCTATCAAATCTCTATCTCCATATGTCCTTACCTATTACCTCTATGCCTTTCCCAATTTGTGTGGGGGTAGATTAAGTGGCACACAGACCTCAACAAAAATAGGGAACTAATAGGGAGAGTTATGCAAGACCAACCACGAAAGTGACAGATAAGGTGTAACACTACCAGTAGAAATATCCACACAACACCTGTTCCTACCCTCACCTTACATATAAAACACTACGGGTATCAGATCACAGGTGTACAGAGTGACAGGTGAGGTTTACGGGAATACAAGTAGAGAAATATCCACACAGACACGGGGAAGGGGGGGGCTGGCACTACTTGCAGGAGTCAAATGAGAACCTGACACTACTAGCAGGAGTCAAATGAGAACCTGACACTACTAGCAGGAATCAAATGAGAACCTGACACAACTAGCAGGAGTCAAATGAGAAAATGATACTATTAGGAGTGAAATGTGGACTTGACACTACTAACATGAGTCATATAAGAACCTGATACTATTGGTAGCAGTAAAATGAGGACCTGACACTACCATTATGAACCAAATGAGTACCTGACACTACTAGCAGGAGTCAAATGAGAACCTGATACTATTGGTAGGGGTCAAATGAGGACCTGACACCACTGGGATGAGGAGAGACGAGTCAACCGAGAGCCTAGAAAGGGCCGAGTGGGTCAGGCAGACAACTCACAACTGGTTTTGTTTTTATTCACTTTCCCGACGCTCGCTTGACCCACCACTCAGGGCTGCCAAGACCTCTCTCTATCTCCTTCATGCTCCTTCACGTTAATCTATGGAACACGACGTCAACCTATGGAACACGACGTTAAGCTACGGAACACGACGTTAATCTATGGAACAGGACGTCAACCTATGGCACACGACGTTAATCAATGGAACACAAAGTTAATCTATGGAAAAGGACGTCAACCTATGGAACTCAACGTTAATCTATGGAAAAGGACGTCAACCTATGGAACACGACGTCAACCTATGGAACATGACGTTAACCTATGGAACACGACGTAAACTTATGGAATACGACAACCTATGGAACATGACGTCAACCTATGGAAAATAACGTCAACCTATGGCACACGACGTCAGTGCAGAGAACAAGACGTCAGATACCTGTTAGTAGAGAACATGACGTCAAGAGTAGAGAAAACGGCGTGTGAGACAGCCATGTTAGGAGTGCAGGGGGGTAAAGTAGTCCCACTAAAGAATCCTGGCACCGTGCCCAGTTGGTCACTGTGTGTGTGTGTGTGTGTGTGGACAGATAGGTAGGTTAGTTATGTGTGGATACGTGTGTGTATGTATGTATGTGTGTATGTATGTATGTATGTATGTATGTATGTATGTATGTACAGTATGTATGCACCCAAGTCTGTATATTTCATGCGTGGGTATTCGTGTACAGAAGCTGCCATACACTGCATTAATCACCTCATTAGCTACCTGGACATTAACCTAACCTAACACTATCAACAAAACACCCAGGAAACATCACCACTATTGTTGACTCTTGTTACGCTATCAACCCCGGAAACTGCCTCAGTCACAATACACTTATAAAAGAAGCCTTGGGACGATTACAGTAAGAGACAGTAGAGGAACACGATAAGAAAATGATAAGATACTAAGATAAAAGACCTTGAGAGAAAGAGGAAGTGTGGTTGTGGTAGAGAGAAGTGATAAATGGGTGATAGTGTGTGATTGGTATTGGTGGTAGTGATTGTGTGGGGGGTGGTAGTGGTAAGTTTTGGTGGGAGTGTGATTGCATGGGGGTGATGGTTGGTGGTAGTAGTGGTTGCTATTACATGTAGATGGTGGTGGTTGGTGGTAGTGGTAAGCTTTGGTGGTAGTAGTTGCATGGGGGGAGGGAGGGGGGTAATGATAGTGGTTACGTGTAAATAGTGATGGTTGATGATTGTAGTGGCTGTGGTGGTAGTAGAAAGATAAGTAACAGACAGATGGTAGTAATAGTAATAGCACACGTCGTAGTCTAAAATTATTACACATCAACACAAAAGTCACTCAGTCCTTCTTCTCTTTCTATAAAACCGAATTTGGAAAAAGAAAAGAAAATCAGGATTAATTTAAGACCGGAATATCGCGAGTAAAAATCAAACCGGTATTTTTATCTCGTCTTTGGCAGCTACAGGGAGACTTTCTACTAATCCTACATAAATGTCGTAAATATCTCTCATGCTGATGACCGAGATACTGAGAGACATATACCTAGAACTCTCTCCACTAATTTGGGAGATGTATGAACGTATCTAACTGCCTCATTTAGACTAAGATAACCGTAGGTACTGCCTAGACTAAGACAACCATGAGTACTGCCTAGACTAAGACAACCGTAAGTACTGTCGTGTCGCTGTATTAATAAAAAAGATGTACTGTCGTGTTGCTGTATTAGGTAAAAAGATGTACTGTCGTGTCGCTGTATTAGATAAAAAGATGTCCTATCGTGTTGCTGTATTAGGTAAAAGATGTACTGTCGTGTTGCTGTATTAGGTAAAAAGATGTAATGTCGTGTTGCTGTATTAGGTAAAAAGATGTACTGTCGTGTTGCTATGTATTAGGTAAAAAGATGTACTGTCGTGTCGCTGTATTAGATAAAAAGATGTCCTATCGTGTTGCTGTATTAGGTAAAAGATGTACTCGTATTAGGTAAAAGATGCAATACGTGTTGCTGTATTAGGTAAAAGATGCTGTCGTGTTGCTGTATTAGGTAAAAGATGTACTGTCGTCGCTGTATTAGATAAAAAGATGCTCGTGTTGCTGTATTAGGTAAAGATGTACTGTCGTGTTGCTGTATAGGTAAAAGATGTAATGTCGTATTTGCTGTATTAGGTAAAAAGATGTACTGTCGTGTCGCTGTATTAAGTAAAAAGATGTACTGTCGTGTTCCTGTATTAGGTAGTACTGTCGTGTTGCTGTATTAAAGAGATGTTTTAATTAATGTATTTGAGAAGTGTATGTGTGTATGTCAACGCGTGTGAAGGAGACCAGAAACGGGAATGAAGTCAAAAATAATAAAAACAAATGAAAAAGAGAAAGGAACGATGGATAGATAATTATAAGAATAGAGATAATGAGAATAACCAAACAAACAGATTACAAGAACAAGAAAAGGAAGACAAGAAAGAAGAAAAGTCGCATAAATAATGAAAACAACAAACAAAACAAGAACATGGAAACAACAGAACAAGAAAACTACAAGAAAAAGGAAAATCTACCAAGAAGGAAAAATCGACCAGGAAACATGAAAATCGACCAAGTAGAATTAAAATCGACCAAGTAAAAGAAAAATCGACCAAGAAAAAGAAAAATCGACCAGGAAACATGAAAATCGACCAAGACAAAGAAGACTAAGACCGAAGCAGCACTTACCGTAACACTCGGGAGCCTTGCCGGCTGGGGCCCACACACCTCCGGCGTCACAGGAGTACTTGGGGGCCGGCTCGTCGAAGAAACCATATCCTATCTCACACACGGCGTCACACATGGATCCTGGGGGAGGGGGGTAGAGGGGGGAAAGGATTAATAACATCAGGGGTGGAAATGACCAAGAGGGGAGGGGGGGGGGTGGTGATAGGGGGGTAGGAGGAACAGGGGGGGCAAGGCTAGGGTGGAGGAAACAGGGGAAATATGTCAGTGAGGAACAGGGGGGAATATGTCAGGGAGGAACAGGGAATATGTCAGGTGGGGGAACAGGGGGTGCATGTCAGGTGGAGACAGGTGGGAAACATGCGTTTGGGGTGGGGGAACAGGGGGGCGTCAGGGGTGGGGGAAACAGGAGAAATATGTCAGGGGTGGAGGAACAGGGAGGAACATGTCAGGGGTGGAGGAACAGGGGGAAATATGTCAGGGAGGAAATGAGGGGAATATGTCAGGGGTGGGGGAACAGGGGGGCATGTCAGGGGTGGGGGTGGGAAACAGGAGGTTCAAGGGGTCAGGGGTGGGGGCAACAGGGAGTGGAAACATGTCAGGGGGGAAATGAGAGAACATGTCAGGGGTGGAGGAATGGTGTGGGGAAATATTGTGTGTAGGAACAGGGGGCAAGGCCAGGGGTGGGGGGGAACAGGGAGGAAACATGCTTGTGTGGGGGGAATGGGGAGGAAATGATGTTGTGTGTGTTTAATGGAGGAAACATGTCAAGGGTGGGGGGGAAACAGGGAGGAAACATGTCAGGGGTGGAGGAACAGGGGTATTATGTCAGGGGTGGGGGAACAGGGAGGAACATGCTGGTGGGTGAGGAACAGGGCAATATGTCAGGGTGGTGTGTGGGCAGGGAGGAACATGTCAGGGGTGGAGGAACAGGGGTACATGTCAGGGGTGGAGGAACAGAGGGAACATGTCAGGTGGGAGGACAGGGTAATATGTCAGGGGTGGGGGGAAACAGGGAACAGGCCAAGGGTGGGGGAAACAGGGGTAATATGTCAGGGGTGGGGAACAGGGAGGAACATGTCAGGGGTGGAGGAACAGGGTGCGGGGAACATATCAGGGGTAGAGGAACAGGGGGGGTTGGGAACATGTCAGGGGTGGTGGAACAGGGGGGAGGAGGTTGGAGGGACATGTTAAAGGTGGTAAGAAGTCTTGAAGGTGAAGGGCAAGCAGTATATAATTTTCATTCAGGTCATAATTGTCATAATAATAACATGACCAAAGTTGGCTAAGAGAGCAGGTGGCAGGAGGTGTGAGTGTAACAATTTCCTCCAGGGCGTGAGAGGAGGAGGAGGAGGAGGAGGATGGATGAACTTTTTTTGTGCTCTAGGACACACTTATCAATCTCTGTCTCCTCAGCTCAACATATACTCTGGGTCTACTCTTTATCTCCATCTGCCTATATACTCCCTGACCTATACTCTCAAGACCTTCCCACTCACTCTCTTCTTTCCTTACCCCATGCACTCTCCTCCACTCCGCTCACCTCTCCACAATCCACTCTCCCTCTATCTCTGTACTCAACACCTTCCTCCCACACACTCACTCCATGACCCCCACCTCTCACCAAGCCACTCTCTCTTTCCCTCCTTCCCCCTCCTCAACCCCCAACCTTCACATGCCCTCTCCTGAAGCATTCTTTCCCACCTGCCGCACCACACCCCGCCCCGCCCCACCCAACCTCACCGGAAGCCAGGCCCCTTGACACACCCCAACCTGCCCTGAGGAGATTTTGCCCCTCTTCTCACTACCCCTCCCCCCTCTCCTCACCCCTTAAGGTCACCCAACACACACACAGAGGAGGCAGATGTACTGCTATTTACACGTCAGACGGTACACTAATCTACATTCCACCATCGCCATTCGACCTTTAAACTGACTCCATAAACACCAACAGGAAATAGGGTTCAAAAAGTCACTGTGTAACAATCAAGGTCTTGCTCTTTTTCTACATACGCTTCCCTTTAATTATAGCCCAGATGTACGGGCCACCTCCTAGCAAATTGCCGGATGTTGATGATATCTAACGGACATAAACAGTCAACAATACCGAGGTGGGAGCAGACCCCGACCTTGAGGTACCCCAACTTGTTTACAAGGTCGGCGATAATAGTCACTTGTGTTATGCTAATGAACCACGTCCATTGCAGCCTTCTTTAATTATTATAAATTCCTGTTAATGATCCTGCTTGAATATATAGCTAATTATAATAGTAGATTGTTATTACTAGAGGGCATTTAGATAACGAAAGGCCATTGTGTGTTGGTTGTAATTACTGCAATGACGCTGCCTTTGTTGTTGTTATGCCAGAGACTAATCGGTATTAATTTTATTCCTTCCCAGTCTTGTTTATTACTATGTTTCAATTTTTAATCCCGTCTTGTTCCTTGCATTCTCCTACTACACTTCTCTGCACCCTAAGAGAAATTCACCCTTGCTCCAGGTGATATAACTCCACCCCCCCACTCTCTACAATAGTACTGACTCACCCTCGCACCTCAGTACTGACTCACCCTCACACCTCAGTACTGACTCACCCTCACACCTCAGTAATGACTCACCCTCACACCTCAGTACTGACTCACCCTCACACCCAATACTGACTCACTCTTACCCCAGTACTGACTCACCCTCACACCTCAGTACTGACTCACCCTTACACCTCAGTACTGACTCACCCTTACACCACAGTACTGATTCACCCTCACACCCCAGTACTGACTCACCCTCACACCTCAGTAATGACTCACCCTCACACCTCAGTACTGACTCACCCTCACACCCAATACTGACTCACTCTTACCCCAGTACTGACTCAAGAGGTACTTACCCTTGCTCCAAGTGATCTTGTTCTCGCAGGAGCCATCGTGGACAACCTCAGACACACCCCGACAGGTAGAGATGGTGTGGAAGGGCGTCTCGAAGTTGGGGCAAGTCTCCACATCTGTAACAACAAGATATAAACTGGTTAGTGATCCACATAAGTCAAATTTCGTAAGTGTAACAACAATAATAATAATAATAATAATAATAATAATAATAATAATAATAATAATAATAATAATAATAACAACAAAACATCTCAATAACAGTAAATTACGTTGGGAAAATGTACTACAAGTTTCCGCATCTCTGACCATAATAAGCCAACTGTTAACGGATGCAAAATAAGGAAGTCTTCACATCTATGACAATAACACACAAACTGTACACGAAAGCACGGAGGCCTTGATAATTGATTAATATTGATAAAGGAATAATCAATAATGGCCTCTTACAGTTGATTGCAGAAACAAGGGCGTTTTATAATCGATTATATTAACCTTGGCATCTTATTGGCGATTATTTAACGTATTTTTTCCGAAATGAGGATTTTAAAAGGAATGATGATGCATAAGACATAAGGAAAAATAAGAATAAGACTAAAGGTACAAGAATACGACGATAAAGAGGAGGAATGGGAATAAGAAGACAAAGACAAGGAAGAAGAATAAGAAAAAAACGAAGACGAAACAAAAAGAAGTGGAATGAGGAAGAAAGCTTGTGTAGACGAACAACAATGAGAAGACGAACCAAGAGAAAAAGAAGAAAATGAAGAAAAAGAAAAGAATTAGCGGACATCTTAGCCTTGAGCAGTGGATCTTGGTCACAACTGATCCTGGGCTAGTCTACCCGGGATGACAGGAGGGGGAGGGAGGGTGGTTGGCTGGCTAGTGCTTGGGCCTCAAGGATAACGGGTTCAACCAATGGACACCTGACTACTACCACTACCGTTTTTTTTCTCTCTCTCTCTCCTTTGCCTCCTACATATGAGCTCTACCGGAAGTGGAAATCAAACAAAGGCATCGAAAAGTTGAAATAACAGGTTGTAGCGCGATCTTGACCGTACCGTTATCGAAGGAATTGGATTTTAAAAGCAACAGGAAGTCCTTCATGAACTATTAATTGAGTTTGGGCAAGAATTTCAAAGATGACGATGCTAGTTCTTGTTGTGGTGACTGATATTAATTACTTATTGTTTTTCCGGAAGTTATCGAATGATTTTATTGTTATTCTGTAGATGACGACAGAAATATAATGAATGTATTTTGATCATAATTGAACGCGACAAGATGGCGGTTGGAAAGAGAAGCTGTGCACTATGGGTAGGACATCATCGTCTCTTTAAGAATACTCCCAACAGACTTACGCCCCTACATGTATTTTCCAACTATACGTCGTAATAAGCCCCATAACATCCATATACATGCTGGTGTTAAATATGAGGGTACATTGTGTCCACGATGTGAAAATACGATGACAACATATATATATAAATAAAGCCACCGTCGCTGAGCATTCGAGTTTAACAGTAAACTTGAACTTAAATTAAAAGATATAAGATGTTAATCCTTTTTATCGCAACAAAAATTATATTACACGTGTAGTTGTTAGTTTTTAATATACTTTTCTAGACAGTATATAATTCACGACTAGATGTCAATCAAAAAATATTATCAGACGCGGTAACTTGTTTTTCGGGGACGGCCATCTTTTTTCCCCCCAACTTAAACAGGTCATTACGAGCGTCCATGAAACTTTTTACACTACAAGTCAAGTTTTTAACATATCACATCCCACCAACACACTACATGTCAATCTGGCCCTCAGTACATCAACACCAGCTGATTGTGGGGTACAGAATGTCTGGGTGTGATCTCCACAAGGTCACCAGGTTGCTGCTATTGTTCTGACGGTTGTAGCTCCTAGAGGTACTGTATGTTAATATGTATACGTAGTTCCTTCAGGAGTATGTTAATATGTCTACGTCGTCCCTTCAGGAGTATGTTAATATGTCTACGTCGTCCCTTCAGGAGTATGTTAATATGTCTACGTCGTCCCTTCAGGAGTATGTTAATATATCCAAATAGTTCCTTCAGGAGTATGTTAATATGTACACGTCGTTCCTTCAGGAGTATGTTAATATATCCACATAGTTCCTTCAGGAGTATGTTAATATGTCTACGTCGTCCCTTCAGGAGTATGTTAATATATCCAAATAGTTCCTTCAGGAATATGTAAATTTATCCACATAGTTCCTTCAGGAGTATGTTAATATATCCACATAGTTCCTTTAGGAGTATGTTAATATATCCACATAGTTCCTTCAGGAATATATTCACGGGTATGTTAATAAAACGACCCACCCTGACAAAACCATCATCTACGATATGTATTGAATTTCACCCTTATAGTACCTGAACAAAAATGTCATTATCACACCTTAATGTTGCAAAAAGTAATTAGCATATGTTAGGTATTCATAAAAAAGATAATTACGATATCTTACCGTTACACAAAAGGTAATTACCATACCTTAATGATACGGTTCAGGTGCCTTAATAACTGAACGTTGCACACAAAATCATCAATTATTATCTTTAAAATATAATCTAGTTGCTGTGTAACTTTTATAACTATAATATTACAATAACAAAAGGTAATTGCAAAAATCTAGTCGTTGAACAAGGCGGTCAGGTCAACTCTCACAAGCTACATGTAAAAAAAAAAACACTCAACGGGATGGACTGAGAAAGCTGAAGTGAGTAGGTTGAAGTAAGTAAGCTGAATTAAGTAAGCTGAAGTAAGTAAGCTGAATTAAGTAAGCTGAGGTGAGTAAGCTGAGGTGAGTAAGTTGAAGTAAGTAAGCTGAGGTGAGAAAACTGAAGTAAGAAAGCTGAAGTGAGTAAGCTGAACGTCACCCCAGGAAGAAGATTATCCTCAGTAGTGACGCCTCGACAAACTAGATTTTCACGAACTATCTAATTCAAGGCCTGGAGGAGGAGGAGGAGGAGGAGGAGGAGGTGGTGGTGGTGGTGGAGGAGGAAGAGAAGAAGAAGAAAAGAGGGAGGGGGTAAAGGAGGAAGAGAAGGTTGTGGTGGTGGAGGAGGAAGAGAAGAAAAGAATGGAGGAGGAGAATAAAGAAGGAAGGAGAAGAAAGAAGAAGAAAATGGAGAAGAAAGTGGTCCAACAGTGTACAGGCTCCAGGGGAAGTGACGATGGTTCAAGACAGATGAGGCGCCCCAGGGATCAACACACTACCATGACTCCCATCCCCATTATGCCAAGCGATCAAGCACTGGGGAGGGGAGGGAAGGGGAGGGGAGGGGGTTATTTCTCCAGGACCGGCACTCCTCCGGTTCCTGGCATTGGACTTCATTACAAGACAGACATATGGTAGACTTTCGACCTCCGGGGAGACGCTGGCGGTGGGAGAGACCAAAGCATTGAGTGTGATGGTGTGGAAGAAGGGAACAGTAGCAGAAGAACTGCAAAAAGATGAAGGGTGGGAGGAGAAAGGAAGCAGGGGACTGTGATAAGAGGCGGCAGGTGAAGGAGAAGGAGAAGGAGGAGGAGGAGGAGGAGGAGGAGGAAGAGGAAGATGAGGAGACCAGAGAATTTCCATACATCAGGACCCACCTGACGACGTGGCTCCCCGCTGCCCTGCTTATTGACATTCACAGGTGAGGGAGGAGGGCAGGGCGGTAACCCAGACCGGGTTCAGGTGGTACTCTCGTGAGAGACTTGTAACGAGCAGTGACGTATATGTATCTGTCGTGAGGCCCTTATGTTGCTGAGTGTGTGCCGTGAGGGACTTGTGGTGAGGTGGTGGTATTCTGAGTATGTTCATGAATGATGAAGTTCGTTTCCGGAGTGTTACTGTGTTGAGGGACTTTTGGTTGAGGGGTGTTGAGGTGCTGGTAGTGTGGTGGAGCGTCGTGGGAATGTTGATGTTTGGCCGTTAAGTGAGTGTGTCGTGAGGGGTGTGTGTTAAAGTGCGTCCTGAGAGTGCCCGAGGTGTGAGGGACAGTGTTGTGGAGTATGTGTGTGTGTGTGTGTGTGTGTGTGTGTGTGTGCTGGTGGTGGAGGCGTATCACTGCGGTGGCGATGGAGGGGAAGGGATGACCCAGGCTCGGGCCAAGGTAAGCAGGGGTGTTGGGGTAGGGGGAAGGGAGGGGGTTGACCCGTACAGGTGTGCCCCCAGACCAGCAGTAACGGTGCTGCTGCTGTACATCTCCACCACCCCTACCACCTGTTCCAGCTGTTCTTACTGCTGCTTCCATATCACAACTATCAACATTACTACTACAACTACTACCACGACAACCATCTTCACCTCTTATCACCACCGTCACGACAACCACTACACCAGTTCAGTCTTCCACCATCACCCACCACACCATTTCCACCACCTCCTCTTCTCACCCAGGCACAAGACCCCCCCCCTCCCCGGCACTACTACCTGTATCAACAACACTACCGCCGCGTCACCTTTAAATAATCAACTGAGTTCCATTTTTCCCGAACTCAACAATATCTGCCGAGTCATTTTGTACGTTCCTCCTGATGAATGTAAAGTTGTTCTCCTGTTGCGTGCGTCGTGCTTGGTGTCTGACCTCCTAATAAGTGGTGCGATCTAAGGTAGGGTGTTGCGTAACTTCGAGTTCACGTGCGGTTTTTCCCCTCACAGACACAACGACTCGTAGACAAGACAGACACACTCAAACGGACATGATATTCAGCACTCTCAAAACGCACTTCACCACCACACACTTCAGAGAACGGGTAAGAATACATTGACTCAATACCTGATACATGTGAGAGAGAGAGAGAGAGAGAGAGAGAGAGAGTAGGTAAGGAAGAAGGCTAAGAGGGAGGGAGGGAGGGAGGGAGGGCGAGGCGTACCCACTTGTACCCACACGCTTGGTATGGGTGTTGGTGGGCACCCCGTCATTACCTGGCTGCCCCTGGGCCACCCTCCCTCACCACACATCTGTCTACAAGAATGTCTTCCCCCCTGACCCACATTCACCCCCATCCTCCCTCCACCACAGCAAATGTTGGGACTGATTGACCCAGCTAAAGCGAGAGTCAGCTGCCTCAACAAGAAAGCCAATCGGTATTCATAACAGGTAGACGGTGTTCATCACAGCTAAAGGAGGGCTCCTCACACCTGAGACCGCTATCATTATAAATGCGTGAGTTGGTCGGGACTTCACTGTCTCAGCTAAAACAAGATTTACACAATGCTTCACCGCATAAATTAACAAATAACCATCAAAGCTAAAACGCTATTCATAATATACCTGAATTCATAATCTACTCGATAACAACAGGAACTTGTTAAGAGAAATACCTATTTTCCGAAACATTTCTGAAGGTTTACTTCCTTCCCCACTCACATTCCAGCAAACTTCACAATTTAGTAAAATTGCTATCAACAACCTAAGTTCAAAATATGTCAGGTAATTTCATAAAGTACTGTAAAGTATCGCAATGCAAGCCTAATGGAGCTCGAGATTACTATAAGAACTACAATGTTTACTTATAGAGCAACAGTGGAACACGACGTCGATCCCAGGCGGGAGAGGGTGTGTGTGTGTGTGTGATTGGCTGGCTGGAGGCGCCTGACCCATAGCTGGCGGCGGCCTGAGTGGGACTACTGCCAGCCAGCCACTCAACCAACCTCCACCGCTGACTCTCCAAGATGTCTAAGTAATTCTCCTTCCGAAACTATGACTAAGGGAATGGACGCTTCTAATTAGGGTACAGATTCAATATAATGCCGATGTCATTTATGCCTCTGTGTCGTACTTAAGGCTGTCTCAGTTGCCTCAATTTACGAGGAACTACCTAGCCTTAACGTTCGACCCACTGAGAATCCTATAGCACTATACTGTCTGGTTGTGACCTTTATCTGGTATCTTACGTGAAAGGTCTCACTTAACAAAATATATTCCAGAATTCCTCCTGAAACTGCCTTAAACATATTTACTGACCGCTTGTGTACTGACAATATGGCGTCAAGTCTAATGTTTGGTAGGAACACATGCCGAGTCTCCAAAACACACATAAGACTTTCAATTCTCTATCAATTCTTTTTCCCGTCAACAAATGCGGTGTAAACAAACATATTCCTCAATACAATGTGATAAATATCTACGTCACTACATACCAAGACAAATTTAACACCCATCAAGAGCCGCGCCAGATGACACGACAAGCCCAGGACCACAAAATTCCCACCAGACCAAATTCCTTAAATATCTAATACCCTACTGAGCTACTGTAGGTGGGGAGTCCTCCTTCAGTCATTCATTTCACTTACCTGATAAATCTAGTCACAATCTCTTATAAATTGACCCGAGTCGATGATCTATCTTCTATGTTGACAAGATAATGTGTGACAGTCCACTTAAAGAGAATTGTGGGTGATGGCGCCGCGGGAATATCGAGTCATTTTTCTATCAATGTGAAGTGATTACCTGTATTAGTGGCGTTATGTAACACCTGGTGCAAGGAGGTGATGGTGTATCTGATGGTTGTAGTGTCAGGTGTGTTATGGTGGTGTCAGTCACGCTGGTAATAAGTGCAATCATTGTTGAATTAGGTCACAAGCATGGTGTAGTAATTGTTGATTAACTTTTTAAAGGTGATTATATGGTGTAGGAAAGGGTGTTAGTGTCAGGAGATGGTCTAAGTAGTCTACCAGGCAGCAGGTGTAAATAAAGAGTATAACAGTCACCATTCACTCCACAAAGCATGAGGTCATGACCTTTACCCTAACACGATCTTGCCCTCAAATAGACTCGTTCGTTCACATCCACCAGAGAGTAATAACTACAAAAACAAAAAAACAAACAAAAAACCCCCACCGCAATGACAAGACTTCACCAACAAACAAATGAACAATAACTGCAATCACGAACTCGCTGAAGCAAACTAGAGCAACGAACAAAATGACGGCCGTTCAAACTCGTTATCTCTTTCACTTCATATTAATGTCCATAAGACAAGTTTTTACAATGGCGCTGGTATGAACGACCACGCCCCTGACCGTGTGAGTGTGTGAGATATATTGTATACATATACCGGTATACAATGTTTTTTTCTGGTATTATCAAAGCCCAGCGTTTAGTTTCTTAAGACTGCGTGGGTTGGGTCTAGGGCGACAGAATTCGATAAATTACTTGTATATAACTTTTTGATAGAGAAGAGGTTTGGAACTTAGGACACGATAGCTCACTAATACAACTTTTTGATATCGTGGTCAGGGGATCCCCTTTTTCTTCCTTCCTCCTCGTGACTCATTCTCCCGTACTGGTGACTCATTCTCCCGTACTGGTGACTCATTCTCCCGTACTGGTGACTCATTCTCCCGTACTAGTGACTCATTCTCCCGTACTAGTGACTCATTCTCCCGTACTAGTGACTCATTCTCCCGTACTGGTGACTCATTCTCCCGTACTGGTGACTCATTCTCCCGTACTGGTGACTCATTCTCCCGTACTGGTGACTCATTCTCCCGTACTAGTGACTCACTCTCCCGTACTAGTGACTCACTCTCCCGTACTGGTGACTCACTTTCTATACGTGTGGGTGGCCTATGTCACTGTATCCACCTATTACGGCTTTATTTCGATATACAAACGCGTATTTTTTAAGGAGGATTTGACGTCTAGACACATTTCTTGATCTCTTGTCTGTCTCTCTCACCCTGTATCATTTGTTAATCTGTCTCACTATCTCTCTCCTGTCAGTGTCTGTGGATCTGAAAGTCTCTCTCTCTCTCTCTCTCTCTTTCAGTCACTCTTTATTTGTTAATCTGCCTGTAACTATCTCTTTATCTCCCTCTCTCCTATGTCACTCTCTGTGGATCTGAAAGTCTCTCTCTCTCTCTCTCTGTGCCAGCTTCTGTTTGTTAATGTTTATGTAGTTGAAAGTCTCTCCCTCTCTCTTTCAGTCTCTCACTATTGACGTGTCAACAAGGCCAACTAATAAGGAGGGAATGGACGTCTGCTAGCCTCCTCGTTGAGACACCACAACCACGACATCTCATCTCAGCATAATGATGACCCGCTTATTACATCACCTCATCATCATCTCCCTTCATTACACTTCTTCCATGACGCAAGACTCGAGTTATTAATATCTATGTTGTTTATCGCCTGAGAATGGATTAAGTTTTGGGATCACCTGAAGATTAGACACCCCAGCTTATTTCACTTGTAGATTAGACACCTCAGTTTATTTCACTTATAGATTAGACACCCCAGCTTATTTTACCTGTAGATTAGACACCCCAGCTTATTTCACTTGTAGATTAGAAACCCCAGCTTATTTCACTTGTAGATTAGAAACCCCAGCTTATTCACTTGTAGATTAGACACCCCAGCTTATTTCACTTGTAGATTAGACACTCCAGCTTATTTCACTTGAAGATTATCCACCCGAACATTGGTGTGGTTAATCTTCAGGCAATCCTATTTTTGTTAGTGGTAGAAAGGGATGATTAGGTATCACAGCCGACTGATACCTTTCTAGAGTCTCAGGGGGCAGAGCCTTACCAGAGTCTCAGGGGGCAGAGCCTTTCCAGAGTCTCAGGGGGGCAGAGCCTTTCCAGAGCCTCAGGGGACAGAGCCTTATCAGAGTCTCAGGGGACAGAGTCTTTCCGGAGTCTCAGGGGGAAGAGTACCTACGTGTGTTGGGTTCGAAGGTCGACTGGTACATCTACAGTACATTAACCGGACCTGTCCCCAGTACCTCTGAATAAACCACAAGATCCTCGGTGTAAGGGTCCCACAGGCCATTGGTCCCGTTATATGAACTGGAGGATACGGGTACCTTTATATGTTATGAGACCTCCGGTATCCCCTTTAGTACCCGTATATAGAACAAGATGGTATCTGGTACCTTTCTCTCCATGACAATCTCCTGGTACGTGTATAAAGCAAGGGACCCCCTGACATTTATACCACCTGGCATCCTCTTATTAAATCAGGGCAACAGTAATTCCTAACAGCTGTGTTCTGTATCACTGTTCACTGGGAGGAGTTCACTGAGATAACATGACTTTACTTACAGCCTCCCTGAGTCACGCACACCTTCGATTTTTTCTCAGCTTCCTGGCCCCTACCTTAACATGGCCACACCCTTGCTGTGGTCAAGAGGTACATTACGCCTACATGAGTGTGGCCACATCCTCACCGTGGTCTTATGGACTGTACACCACGCCTACATTCATGTACAACCACGCCCTCGCTGTGGGTAAGACGCACACCACTCCAGCATGGGCATGGCCACCACCTCACCGTAGTCTGACGTACACAATGCCCACACTCACGTCAGGAGGACCACGCCCTCTGTGTGGCCTACAAGGTATATCAACAAGTCTACGCCCCGGGCTCGGCCAGTAAAGTAAAGTCGTGTCCCTGTCTTGTGTTCCCCTCTGACATACAGCACGTGTCCTTGAGAGTCACAGCACCTAGCTTCTTGCCTCACCGTCAGAGGCGTGGTGCTGGTAAGTGTTCTGGTGCTGGCGTAGGTGAGTATTGTGGTGGTGATGGTGGTGTTGTTGTTGGTGTTGTTGGTGATGGTGTTGGTGACGGTGGTGGTGTTGATGGTCATGGTGGTGGTGTTGTTGGTGGTGATGGTGTTGTTGGTGGTGGTGGTGTTGTTGGTGGTGATGGTGTTGTTGGTGGTGGTGGTGTTGTTGGTGGTGATGGTGTTGTTGGTGGTGGTGTTGTTGGTGATGGTGTTGATGGTGATGGTGATGGTGTTGTTGGTGGTGATGGTGTTCTTGGTGGTGGTGGTGTTATTGGTAATGGTGGTGGTGTTGATGGTCATGGTGATGGTGTTGTTGGTGGTGAAGGTGTTGTTGGTGGTGTTGGTGGTGGTGGTGTTGTTGGTGATGGTGGTGTTGATGGTCATGGTAGTGGTGTTGTTGGTCATGGTGATGGTTGTTGGTGGTGGTGGTGTTGTTGGTGATGGTGGTGGTGTTGATGGTCATGGTGGTGGTGTTGTTGGTGGTAATGGTTTGAGATAATGTTTGTTGTTGTTGCTGTCCAGATAAAATTTAAGAGTAACCTGGATTATCTAAGCTTCGTATTACACCTAACAAATTTCTCTCCTTCAAATGACAATAAGAAACATATCTAATTACGGTAAAGTCTCAATATACTTCTGACACCATTTTGACCATTATCTTTATCTCGTGAGCCAAGTCAGCTGCCAGCCTTATGCGTCTCACATCTCCAGTGTCGAGGTAAAATTTGGCGCTCGAGTTTCTGTGAATTTTAACCCAGAGGTCAACCACCCGACGCCTTTCTCTTCCTAGGAACAAGACGACGGCGAGAGAGAGAGAGAGAGAGAGGTGTCGAGAATGTACCTGAAACAAGATCACTGAGAGAGACGTTGTTAACTACAGGTATATCACTTTGTTTATTTATCTCTTTCCTCACACCACCTCTTACAGTATCCAGGTAAACTCTCACACGGGTATACAGCACCTTGCCCAACCATAACGACCATGACACGAATCACCACCAACACCTCCCAATTTTCGCCAAGTGACGCAATGGCGTATGAATCAAAGAGCTGTTGTATCGCTGATCGATCCCCTGAGGAATCATATACATCAACATATTATTACCCCACATAAACGAAGCTAGGAAGGGGGAGGAGGGGGAAGATAGGGGGAAAGGGATGGGGGGATAAAATTAATTCCGTCTGTTTGTGTGTCTGAGTGGCCCACCGTCGTTTCCTAAGCCAGGGTATGTGGTCCCCGATCTAGTTTTTACCAGAGCGACAGAGTTGACTTGTCGTATGCGTTATCTCCGACCTTGATCTTATCTCGCCTGGTATTTTGTCCCTTCTGCCGACGACCCGAATTCTCATCAGCATCTTAAGACAATTTCTCTTCCTTAACTGGAGAAGAGAGAACGGACGGCCTGAACTGGCTCACTCAAACTACAGCACAAGAGATAGCAGGTCAAAATGGCGTCAAAACTATACCCATGACTGTACAGCTTCTTAACCAGATGGCTTCCTTCACCCTCACGCTACGTCAAAGGTCAAACTGGTTGTGTCAACAGCACTTTACAAGAGTTCAATTACAGTACCTGCTTCAAAGGTATCATCGTGTGAGTTAAAGACACCTGGACACGCTACAGGTTAATGAGCTAATTACCCTATCATAGTCGAGGTAGATAAGTGATGTTAGAGTAAATAATGTTTAGATTCCAATTAATTAGATACACACAGGTAGGTAGCTTATGAATGGTAAATAAACAGGTAGGGAAACAGACAGGTAAACAGGCAAAGGGATAACAAAACACACAAGTGAAAATACAGGTAAGACGTAATACAGGGTGTCCATAAATGATAACCCCGATTAAAGCATGAGAGCATACTGTTTATAGGGTCATCATATATGGGCACCCTGTATATGAATAGACGAGTGGGATATTAATAAAGATTGCATTTAAGAAAGAGACAGAGAGAGAATGTGTGTATGTGTAAACAGGAGACAGTCTCTAGTGTACAGGAACATACATACAAACACACACGCAACGAAAGTGTCCCATTTGTGGTCAAGCCTCAGGAGAAGCCCAGACTGGTGTTTTCACTTATATCAAACACACTGTTGCCTCCTTGCTCTTCCACCCTCCCTTCCCTCACCACCTGCCTTTCCCTTCTCGTCATCCCTCCACCCCCCCCTCCTTCCAACCACTCCTTGTTTTTTTTCTTCTCTAACCTCCTTTCCTCACCACACCTACTTCCTGCCTCTCACTTCTCCCCCTCCCACTCTTTCACTTCTTCCTCCTTACAACTCCTTCCCCCTTTACTCTTCCCTCCTCCCTCTCACCTGACTGGCTTTCCTTTCCCCTCACTTCCCTGCCCCTCCACTCCCCACCTCCTTGCCCCTCCACTCTCTCTCACACCCTTGCCCCTCCACACCTCACCTCCCTACTCCTCCACTCCCCACCTCCTTGCCCCTCCACTCTCTCTCACTTCCCTGCCCCTCCGCCTCCCCCCTCCCTCCCACCACCACCCCAGGCCACTCCACGACCTACTATCTCATCAAACCGGTACTACGGAACACCACAGGCGAGTAACACTGGAACAGAATTGTGGCACGAAAGTGGAACGGAACAGAATGGTGAAACGGAACCATGGGATAAAAGTGGAACAGTACAGAATAGAACGATGAGATGAAAGAGTTGGACAAGGTAGAAGATAAGACGGATAAAATGGAAAATAAATTGATGGGAAAGGAAGTGTGGAGATAAAGCAATAGAATAAAAGAAAACGAACGATAATCATAACGAAACGAACCTACGAGACTTAAAACGAACCAGCAAGACACATCGTTAGTGAAGGTGTGGAATCGAAGCCACGAATCAATACAACGAACCCCAGTGAATCATTAACAATCAGTAAACAAACCCTATAAAAATTTCTTCTACCAAGTTTCTTCTAATTCTCTATCCATTTCTCACTTCCCACTTCTTTTATTCCTGACTTACTTGTGTATGAGGTATAACAAGAGGGAATAATAAACAAGAATAAAAAAAACGAATGAAACAAAACAAAGAAATAATGAATCAATACAAATCTTGGTTCGAGTTGTATCATAAATCTTTTTCTCAATTTCTTTTTGATCTGGGAGGGAAAGGTGAGGGGGAGATGAGGGAGAATGAACAGATGTAGAAGACAATAACACCTCCACAACGTCACACAGGTACTGATCAACACCACCCTCTTATAACAAACCTCCTTGTCGACCTACCAACAACAACCACAACCACAACCACAACAACGAGAGCCACCATGATTCACGTGACCTTCAAGAGCTCCCACGTCTACAGGTTATAACTTCCCTTGTGATTACCGAGACTCCCTCCTTCGACGCCTTCAGGAACCTCTTAATAGGGTGTCTTTATACGTCGACCTGTTCTCCTTTACGACAGAGTTATGTTTCCTTTAGTGGTGAGACAATTGACTGTGTTTTTGTCTACCTCTGTTGTTGATACTCGGCGAGGCAGCGACACAACCTAACCTAACCTAACCAAGTGGATTTTTCATGTGTTGGTAACTTAATACTCTTCGATTCTATTTAAGATTGAAAAAAAGTATGATTTTCCTGGTAGTGAGAATGATTGATGTGCCTTCGTCAGTATGCAGAGTCGTACCCGAGTGTCTTCTGCTGATCCTCAACTAAGGTATGATTCCCTAGATGGTCTCATGTGATAACTACGTCTACCACAGCCACACAGGAGGAGGAGGAACATCAGAGCTCCACCACAAACAACACCTACAGGAGGAAGAACAGCACCAGCAGGAGGAAGAACAGCACCACCATCACCAAAGCTCCACCACAAACAACACCAGCAGACAAGGAGGCGTCGTGACCCTCATCTTGCCGCCAGTCAACACAGTTTTCTCCCCAGTGTGAACCCGAGACCCAGCACGCCACAACTTCCTCCTCTTCTTGGCTGGGGTGTGGCGAGGGGCTCTTCCGGGCTATGAACCTCTGCTCTCCTGCCCTCACCTCACCCGTTCCTCCTTACAACTTGTAAATTACAAACGAGTGTACATCCTCTGTATCAATGACACACATATATCACCCTAACAATGTCGCAATATTTAAGCTGAGAGGTATTTCTTGTCTCGATGTTACCGTTTACTCCATGTAATTTTCACCTAAATTTCACCCTGACAGAAATACATAGATGAAGAGCTGTTTCGGTATTCATGGCTTAATAACTCATGCCTGAACCTTTAAGTTCAATTTTAATATACGGAGTTAACCACATAGCACATACTGCCACTGGATAACAAAAGGGGAGCAGTATGAGCAACGCTAACATGAAAAATCTATCAAATGGCTCCATACTCAGTCAAGTGGAACGAACCAGAGCACCAATTACCCCGGGAAAGTGGTTCTATAAAAAAAAAAAAAAGATTACCGTGAACTATAAACACCATGACTAGTAAATCATGCAACGAAAACATATAAAAAAACTAAATAACGTCAAAGAAAATACCGATTATTACTGTAAATATACGGGAATAAGGTCAGCAATAAGTGACACAAACATCTCTCTAAAAGAAAATACAATCGAGAGAAAATTCATGCATTAAAACAAATGACGATCGGGAAAGTAAAAACACTGAATAAGGTAAGTAAACGCATTAAAAACTAATGCCAATCGGGTGAGAAACAGAAGATATTATGCATAAGGTAAACAAACACGCTGAAAACAAAAGACGAGCAGCACAGAATGGGGTATAAGGTAAGAAAAAGATCGCACCTTATAAAAACAAAATAGGATCGTGAGCAGCAGAGGGAGAAGAGTATCTGGTAGTCTGCCTGACCTTCCCGCGCTAACCTGATCCTACTGAGGAGGAGGAAGTCGGTTATGGGATCACGAGAGCCGCGAGTACTGTGCCGGTATTTTCTCCTTCACCCCTATTTCACACCTATCGCACTCGCATATGGGACGGACAAACGATTTGTAATAGGGATGTATACAGTACATGGCTTGTAATAGGGATACAGTACATGGCTTGTAATCGGGCTACAGTACACGGCTTTTTAAATGGAGAAAAAAAGAGGTTATAACCCTATAGCCCGTAATAGGGATAAAAACAGAGATAGAAATAGGTTAAGGTCCGATAACACGTAATAGGGCTAAAATTCCAATATAAATACGTAAACCTCATGAGATAAAACACAAGAGCCATAATTGGTAAAGTAAAATAGGTTAAAACTCCTTTAGCAAGTATTAGGTAAATAGGCCGGACAACCCACACACTCGCCAGTCATACAAACAAACTAACGCGGCAGAATACCCACAATTACGATACAGTCATATGTAAACACGCCACTCCCACCCATTAGCTTAAGTAAATAGCTAAAGAAAACACAACTGCAATTAATAAAACACAAATGGCTTGGATAAATAACGAGAAATAACAAAGGCCTTTATTTTTTAAAGGGGGAAGTGTGTAAGTATTTGTGTTAGTCTTAAAGGAGAGAGAGAGAGAGAGAGAGAGATTCATCCTTGTGCTACCGAACGACAAACTCTCCTTCCAAAATATAACAGAATTAGCATGAGCACAAAATTAACAGCACCTCTTCAGTACTCAAGCAATTGAATAGAGAAACCTTATTTACAATGAGAGAGAGAGAGAGAGAGAGAGACTTTCACATACGCAAACTGAGTGCTCATTCACATGTTCCTTTACTCTGCCTTTCTCCTCCAACAAACCGACGTTTAAAAAGACATAATCCAGATATTTGATGACTTAGAGACGCGCCATTAAAGCCTTTCTCGATCAACAGGCACTCAGAAAAAAAGTATGTGATTTGGATAAATAGAAGGAAATGCAGTGTAGACGAGTCTTTAATCAGTGATGAACGCTGAGTTATGATTGGTTGGTTGGCTTTAGTCAGTCTGCGAGTTACAATGAATGGCTGGTTTGCTTCATTCAATTTGAGAGCTCAGTAATGGTTGTTGGATTCAACTCCTAGATGATGTGAGAGCGATGTGATGATTGGTGGAAAGCGTACCCACTATAGGAGTTTCCAGATTGTGTCCAAACTTTTCTGAAAGCTGTACAACTCGATGTTCTATGCTGTCAGGAAAGTTTGTTTGGCTTGAATAACATTTACGAAAATCAATCTCACATTTTTTAAGTTTTCGAATTCCCGCCACAACACACCCTTGACAAGTCGGTCACGCTGGTCTTTTGTTTTGAGACATTCTCGGGTTACCTGACAATCTATTTATCATAATAACACTTCTTTTCCGGGTATTGTGTGCCGTATACATTTCTGGCTTTCTCCGAGCTTCGTGCAATATTTACCTGTGATTTCTCCCCGTAACAAAGCCTTCCCCCACCCATTCGTCTGCAATGAACTGCGAGACAAAAGACAATCGCGAAATGCAAATATAAGATCCTAGTGTTTTCTCCGTCATATATCAGGTCTACAGCAGAGGTCACAGACAGCTCAAACTTACTTAAGACGGCTTTGACACTAGTATAGGGCATCGTCATGGTATGGTTACACAACAGACATGTTTGGGCACTGAAATGTAGCCCCGCACACAAGCTAGTCAACAGGAGTCATCGCCCAGTGTAAACATGACGGGCAAGTGGCAGCTGCTACACCCATACAACACATCACTAGAGGACATTACGGTGTTTATCTTCACCTACCCCCTAAATACAACTCAAATAAGAAAGTCTTATTAATTCACGGCCATGAACCATGTTTCTTTGAGATACGCATTAACAAATATCTTCCAATGTGATGACGTATGACGCTACTGACTTAAGAAACGAAGATGGTGATTATAGCATCGTAATTTCAATGAGATTATAGTAATTTGACACGTTCTATTGTCCTCAGTTAAAGAAAGGCATTACGAAAATTAAAAAGTCACAATAAAACCATCAGTGGAGAAAAACCTGCTGTGTCATTGATGTTGTATGGGCGGTTCCCTTAATTAGATAAACCGGCGCGTCTCGTGACCCTGGTGACACTCCCATGGTGATAACACTCTTTCCTCACCCACTCTCTCCTTTCTCTATTTCTATCTCTCTACCTTCTCACTTTATCACATATTTTCTCACAGTTAGTCATCCCTGTTAATTATGAATAGTTGAGACGGTAGGGAGAAGATGTTTACAAGACTTAATTTGAGATGAGTTCTCTTTGTGAGCTTGATGTCTCACTCTATCTCACGCTCTCTCTCTCTCTCTATCTCTCATCCTTTACCATTTATCTCTCATCATCTCTGGTGGGGGAGGGGGTCTCACGAGCACCAAGGGAACGTATATTGCGTGAGGTGATGCTAAAAAAACTACGTGATGAGAACTGGTGGCATGGTGGCGTACTCAAGGCTGATGGCTGGCACCCAAGGACTTTTCTATCCCCTCCTCTTTTTTAATACCAGTGTACACAACCTCATATATCATCCTCCAGGAGCTTACGTAATGCTAATATTGGAACTGTGACTCTAAACACACAAACACACACACACGCTCAAGGAGAAACAACACATGGGTGGTAAAAGACGGAGAAAACATACAAGGATAATTATCTCCAAGAATGTTTATTTACATCTGGCAGCTGTTGTTGGGAAAGTACCAGATTATATGACTTTGTGAATCAGGCGGATAATGTCTTTCCCCTTCACTTTTATGTTATCACTCACTGTTTTTATCGTCTTATCTCTTCAAAGTACTATCTCACGTCTCTCTTGCTTCTCCCTACGCCCCCTTAAGAGAAGTGGAGAGGAGTGTAGGTGTGGTGGAGGGGTTAGAGGCGTGGAGGGGAGAGTAGGAGTAGTGGAGGGGGTGGAGGTGTGGAGGGGAGAGTAAGTGTAGTGGAGGGGGTGGAGGTGTGGAGGAGAGAGTAGATGTGGTGGAGAGGTGGAGGTGTGGAGGGGAGAGTAAGTGTGGTGGAGAGGTGGAGGTTTGGAGGGGAGAGTAAGTGTGGTGGAGGGATTGAAGGAGTCTTTAATATTTCACACAACTGTTTTTCCCTCCCTCGATGACTAAGATCTAGGGAATGGAAGGTGAAAAAGAAAGAAGGAAAATGAGGCGAATAAAGAATAAACACAAATCAAAGAAAAATACGAAGAAAGAAAGCAGAAGAGGGATTGAAAGAAGGAAAAAACAACAAGAGAAAGTAGGAATAAAGTAGGAAGAGGAGCAGGAAGAAGAGTGAAGAAGGTAGAGGCTCTGGGCTACACTGAAACAGACACGTTAGAAAGTTTAGTGCGGCGTGAGTGCGGTGTTGGCGGCACTGTCTACCTGCCACACCCTCGGAGATGGCAACGCTGCTTTCTCCAACAAGGCCGCCCGCACCTGCTGTATATTTTGACTGCTAGAATAATGCCCCCAACTCATGGCTCCCAGCGCATGACTCCCGGCAAACGGATCTTAACGAAAGGAAAGCCCCCACTCAAAAGACGTACACACACACACACAAACACTGGTACACACACACAGAGGTACCTACACACAAACACAGGTAGACACACATACATATACCACAGTGCATGGAAGTTTACGCACGGAAGCCCCCAGAGGTTACACGTGCATGTACAAATGGTTTCACACACACACACACACACACACACACACAGTCAGAGAGAGTTTAACACTTTCTTAAATTTTCACACTAATGTTCCGGTGGATGACGACAAAAGGGTCATTATTGTATGACATGGATGAAAGGAAGGAAATTATGGCGGTAATGGTGGCTGATATATTGGTGATGGTGATGGTAGGTTGTAGTGGGTAGTAGAAGTGGTGGTGGTAGGTAGTGGTTATGGGTGGTGGTGGCGATGGTAGGTTGTAGTGGGTAGTAGAAGTGGTGGTGGTAGGTAGTGGTGGGTGATGGTTGACAGAAAAAAATATCAATCATACGAGGTTGAAAAGAGGCCAGGGTGAGAATAACCATTACTTATTTACACAGCGTTTATCAACCGCCCCGTTAAGGCACACTCTACAAGCCAACACCTTTATTATCGTATCCACACTTCACAAACCAGTAACAATAATAATTTTGTAAACACGACACATCAATATTACCAATAAATGTTTTATCTTGTGAGGGAGACTTGACAGGGAGAAATATTTAGCGGCGAGGTTGTCAGCACAACTTGCTAAATTCTCTCTACATTCATGACCCACTTTACCGCTCAGGGCACGCGAGGAGGGGTACAGTGGGCCAACTCAGACACATATTAGGAAGTATACAGTTCTCACAGTCAAGGTCTGTCTTGTTCGTCTGTTCATTCATGTTTATACGTTTTTGTTCTTATTTATATTGCCAATTAAATATTTATTAGTATTTGCAATAAGTATGAGTTGCAATTAATAAATATAATACATTCGGTATTTCTTGTAAGTCACCATCACTTTGAAACAATGAACCATAAACTCTTTATCATTAGAAGTACTCCAAGGATCCTGCTTATAAAAATTACAAGCCTCGTCTCTCAGCTACTCTCTATATTGCACCACTGACACGAAACCGGTCCCTAATTACGAACAAAACCAATTAAACCCGGCCGCAAAACTATTAAAAAGCAAATGAGGCGTTCATTAATTTCCTGGTTGAGTTGGCGGGAAAACATCAGGAGTTACGCCCGGCATGTTGTGTGAGGGCCGCCGCGCAACAATGGCTACCTACTGAACGCTATTGACCCAATTTATCTCTAAATCGACACCTCCACGGATTTCTCTCTCACTTTAACACCGCTAATAGGCTATTTTCTATAATATATCAGTATTTCAAAAGTATTGGAGAAAGTGAAAGAATGTAAGTAAATTAGAGGTGAATTGCATAAGTTCGCTAATGATGATTACGCGGCACCCAGGGGTAGAGGAGAGATTGGTGTACCACAGGAACACTTTTTTCTCCCTCTCTATTTTCCGTCTCCGACACAATGATGCCAAATGACGATAAGAAAGACGCTTGATCTTTGGGTCTCTCTCACACACAAACTGCGACAATGGAGGTACTATTTTTTTTAAGAGGTGGTGAAATGGCCAGTAGTGTGGTCTATTCTGGAGTCAACCTTGCCAGGCGTTGGTATAGTTCGTCGTAGTATTTATAAAATAAAAGAAACAACTGACTCACACTTGATTGCGTAATAAAACTAATTTTCATTGAATTCATAAATAAAAGTGAAAACTGTATAATCCCCAAGAACTTACGTTGCTATACTCACGATACTGTTGTAATGACAGGTAATTACCGTACCCAGAGAGCTGTCACTACACCAGTAAGTAAACTGTCTTACAAAAGATGAAGTTAATGTACCAAAGTTGTGCGGTCATTGTACTCACCTCACAGTAAAGAACTTGGACAATATACAATTTTCCAAACACTTAAGACCACAAACACTGAGAGAACAACCTTTCGAAATTCACACAATGAGAAGTATGATACAACCGCAGCATTATATTGGGGGGCTGTGATGTAATATGGCCTTTCCCATGATATTCTCCTAGCGGTGACCTTTACGAGCAGTAGTCATGATTACCGTCATGAGTTTCAGGCACAAGAATAAATGTTGTTCACACACAAATTACGAGTGAATAGAGAGGTGTGTTTCCCATGACCCGTGTCCTGTTGTCTGGTGTCCCTTTTTCTATATGATTGATCTACGTTTTCTATATAAGACTGATGTAAAATTTGTCTATAATATTTTTATAAAATTGTGATGAAAATTCCCCCTAAACTTGGTAATATTTGGCATCTATTTGTGGGTGATATATGTGAATGACTTGTAGTTGGTGAACACGGCTGCTTTTCATAATAATTTACGTCACAATAACATTAAAAGAAAACTCTATTAGAAATAAAATATTGTTGAATAACATACAAAGGTAATAACGATACCATCCGTGACACCCTAACTACTTCCGGGTCTCGTTAACTATCATTTGAGAATCCGTGTCTCACTTCCTCGCCTTAAGACTCTTTCTTCCTCCTTCCTCACTTAGGTTGAGAGAGAGAGAGAGAGAGAGAGAGAGCGCATACCTTACCACACGTGCCGTTTCTAGAGGCAATGTGCTCACTAGCAAACTTCACCGCACCATATGCGCGGTGTCTACGGGCGACGAGCGCTATGTAATTACTACAACACAACCACGAGCGAGGTTTCTGTGGACACTTACGGCAAAACCTCACGCAAGGTTTCCATAGGTTGTAATGTATTAGAGAACTTTCCTATTCGACGGCAAGCGGAGGATAGTGAGGCAAACAGGTAGAATGTGAGATAGACAGGTAGAGCCAGGTGAGCAGTATGAGGGTGGTGACCTACAGTAGGAGGCGGTTAAGGTGTGTGTGTGTGTGTGTGTGTGTGTGTGTGTGTGGTGCGGTCACTGTATCTGGCTGTGACACCCACCAACACCACCACTGGTATTACACTTTACTGGCTACTGTTGTTCTTTCTGGCTACTGCTGTTCTTTCTGGCTATTGCTGTTCTTTCTGGCTACTGCTGTTCCTACTGCCGGCTATTCCCCCACCTGTTACTGCTCTCCTCACCTGTACCGCTGGTTTATGTACTGTACCTACTCCTGACACTCCCTTACACGAATACTTTAAAAAAAATCATTTATACACGTATCCAATACACTCAAGGCTGTAAACAAACGCTGGGCTGGACTCTCACACAAGTCTTCAGTGATCAACAAGCGGAAAAAGCTTTAACACATGTATTACCATGAGACAGTATCAGGTCGTGGAGTAATATATCGCGTGAGGTGACGGTCTGGGAGGGTCGGCTGGCTGGATTGGTACTTGACGCGCCGTTGAAGTCCTTCTCCCTCAACACGCAACATTGTGGAGCGGTTACTGACATCTGCATACACTCTCTCTCTCTCTCTCTCTCTCTTTCTCTCCTGTTTCTCGTCCCCTCAGCCGTGTCACGCCAAGGGAACGTAACGTAACGTAATCCCAAATGGCGTTAGTTCTTACTCACAGATCTGCCACGCTGGGTAAGGTTTAATCCCCGTAACAGGACTCGTTTCATGTTTACCGCAAGAAACCGAGGTAAAATACGCCTAAAAACCACGTGACCCGTAAAGATATGCTTATAAACCTTCCTTCTACTAACTACTTTAATTAGAATTAACTACAATTAAAGTCGTTTCTGAAACTGATGAATGAATTAGTTTGTCAAATGTTATGCTCAGAGGCCGTAGACATTTACTGATACAGACAGACCCTCATTATTCTCTCTTCTTCAGCCTAAACCACTAACTGCCTCTTCTTCTAAGGGCTGACTGACGCCTGGGGTTTAGTTAGGTGGTAATGTCACCATAGAGGTTGCGGTTCAGTGCAGTGTTAGTCAGCCAGCTAAGGGGGCAGGTAAGGCAGAGGTGACGGCTAAGGTAATGACGGGGTGAGGAAGTGGACCGGATATGTAAGTCTTACTACTTCACTAAACACACACACACATACACACCTGTACACCAGACGTAAAATACAGACCAAAACACAGACACACAAAATACACACATACATTTACACATCAACAGTATGTACATATATATTTCACACACACTCACACACTCGTCCATGACCACACAAACACACCCACAAAATTTCCTCAATCATCATACAACCTTGAAACCCATCGTGACGAAATTACTAAGAAAATTACTAAAATACAACAAAAACCACTTGTAGTAATTGTTACCGCAATAAATGACTAACCATCACAACACAGAGCAGTTAACTAGTTGATAGTAAATATCTTGATTGGTGGAAACTACTGTTATTAACTTGAATGTAAAAAAACAAGGTCTTTCTAATTCACATATTGAGGTGGTTCATATTATGAAAAGTTAACTCAACACACCAAACATCAAGTTATTTGTGGTAATAAATAATCTCAATAGTTATTATTAGAGTATGACTGAAAATATGAATAACACGAGTACAAAGATCCTGATTATTTTTCGTGGTCAACTTTTGAAATGTTAAAGTTACGACACGGAAATTATTACCTGGCACGCCGTCAGTCATCACACTTCACCTGTGTGTTGCAAGACGGCCACCGGAGCTTCTATAAGATCATAATCCCTTGAGAAGATTGCAACATAAGACACTGCAAAAGTAAGCAATGACGTCACATGATACCGGGGCCTCGACATCTGCGGATGGTTCAGAGATTCACTTGCTTCGAGGGGTTAAATCTCCTTGACCTCCAACCGGTTGTTTTGAGACGGTCATGAACTACATTTATCTTCTGACGCAACTTCCTCCAGGGTTTACGTAAATAATGTTTTGTCACAAAGAAACATATATTTTCTCGCAAATTTCCAGTAAGTGTGCGACGTTTCAGTCTCCTCACCTCTTGTAAGGGTCGAACCATCCTGACCTTTCAGAGTTCTTCTGCGGTCCGAGAACGACAGTGTTTTGTGGCACAACTAACCCCAGGGGGAACCTTTTTATACAAAATAACATAATACAAATAAACACAAATTTTCCCGGCAATGTTTCGATGCTGTTGTGTGAAATGTGGTCCAGGAATGACTAGTGAGAGGTCAGAGTCTCAAGGTTCCGAAGCCCATTGATGGCAGGCGGTTCACGTGTCACTAGTGTCTTACTGCTGTGTTCTGAATCCAAGTGTCTGGCCACCCACCCTCTGGCTACTGTTCGCATGTTGTATCCCACCACTAAAATAAGTTGGCAAAATCCCACTACTAAAATAAATAACGTAAGTTGACAAAATCGTACCAAAACACTTTCCTACGACGATGATAAAAAAAAGGTTGAGAGACACACCACACCACCAACCCAGACAAGTCACGATCGGTCAATCCACACAAAACCAAACAGACTGTAGACTTCTAACTTCCCGTAACCTGCCCACGTCCTGTTGTCTTTTTGCACACAAGACACCAATTCCTTTCTCCTGTTCCCTACTTAGCAAATGACTTTAAAAGGGAAAGCCACCGTGCAGGTGTGTGTGTGACTGTGAACCTAATCTGAATTTCCTCACCTCAACGCTAGACAAAAATTAGCACAACTCTCAGAGAAAAATAAATTAGAAGCAAAAAAGTTACATTCAGATGTCAGTCTCAACTGGTGACTCACGTGAGACAATACTCAACGGCTCACTTATTGTCCACAGTTAAAATAAAACATTTCAGCAGGTGTAAATCTTGACAGAACGTGATAATAACGTACGAGTCACTGATCTCAATTTAACACTAGACATGGATAAACCTCTACTTATTTTTAACACTGGATAAGGATAATCGTCTTCCAATTTAAGTGAAGATGGATAATCACTTTCCAAGTCTTAACACTACACACGGATAATCCCATCCTAATTTAACACTAGACACGGATAATGTCTTGCTAATACGTTTCTGAAGCTAAGTTGTATTACAAGTATAAACAGGTGTATTATACGAGATGACTTTTTGCATGGTTATAACTCAAAACACAAACACAGCTGCACCTCTAAACTCTTCATTAATGAAACAAAATAAAACTTGAAATTCTAACTAAGCAATAACACTAAAAACATTTAAACTTTAACATTGAAAACAAAAATAAACAAGAGTAAAAAAAATACGAGCGAAAAAACTATAAAAATCCATAAACTTTAAAGTACAGAAAATGTAAAATAATATAAACACCAAAAATCCTTAAGCCAGGGAGAAGTACTGTGTGGGTCGGTGTGGTAGTAGTCCAGCAACCAGCCAGCTAGCCTGACCTAGATCACGTCTCACCACCACCACCACACATTCCTACAGCCCCACCACACTAACTTGTCAAATTCATTTTCATACAAACGTGACGATGTGGTTTATTTCCTTCAAGGTTGTGTGTGAAAAGACAGAAAGAGAGAGACTAAGAACACATACACTCACACAGACAAACTTTGTACAGACTTAGAACTGTACATTGTTACCGAGTGCTGACCTGCTTCCTTCTTCACTCACTAGTAAGAACTGACCTTTATTCACTCAACCTTTCATAAACTCGTTTAAGTAACATTACAACTGTGTGATGTCTATACACCCAGGATTCTTAAGTAAGTAAACTTTCGCTACAGTTTCTTTAAAATACCAACCCGCAAGCTAACACTTCCTTATTTCTTTATCAAGTTGTGTCAGCCTTGGCTCCTCTGCATCACACCCGTTTAACGCATTAGTCTACACTTCAGGTAATATTAACCCAGGCAAGAAAGATTAAAAAAGCATGAGCAGAGTTTCATTCAGTTCCTCATCATTGCTCATGTCAAAAACAACTTTTTTATGTGGTAATGTTGCTCGCCTTGGGTGAAGCTTCATGTCCGGCAAGGTATAAGGCCTTAAAAGAATTTCAACTTCTTAAGTTCCATTTAGTACAGACTCCCATTCTAGTTTCGGAAATGCCTCAGCCTACCAGACTTCTAAACTTTTTTTTTTTTGCTGTGTGTGTGGTAGTTGGGAACCTTGGGCAAGGGTTGATCTCCAGCATGGCATCACTGGAAGGGAATGCGGCAGTCGCCCTGCCTAGCACCGCCGCTAACAGGGTTAAGGGTCCTCTTAATCACTAGGAGGTCCCCCTACCACGATAAACGACCACAATATACCTACCCCCATTCCCACTATCTGCCTTAAAGCCTGTTCTTAAAAAGCCAAGCCAGTTTTTAATTACTTCTGCCGAGTCCATTATCGAGGAAAATCTTACAAGTGTGTAGATTAAGACACTACACAGTCTCTTACTCCACCACTGTATATCTTATCTGTGGGGGGAAACATGGACCCGTTCACTCCACTACCTCATCCTGGGACTTGTTCTGATTTAATGAGAATTGGTGAGACGACTGTGATGGCCATGGGCAGTGTCCTAAGGGTATATGCTTCCGTCTTGTCATACTCAGTTAAGTCCTTGAAACCCAGTCAAATTTCTCTACAGTCGAAGACAGATTAACAGTTAGTGTATAAGGCCAGCTCTTTGCATTATCAATCACCAAGAAAAATGTTAAGAGGTCTATAAATTATGGTATTAAACCCCAAAATCTAGTAATGTGCTTTTTCAGTAAAAATAAAATAAGGAACATTAAACGCCTCAAAATGTAAACTAAAAAACTAGCAGGAGGTGCTAAGTTAGCGGTTTCTGCTGGCCGTCAACGTCTCTGCTGACCCTAATTGGATTTTAACCAATGTTGTTTCCATACTGGAGCACCAGCCATGCGTAACTGTTCACTCAGGTTTAATAAACTTATTACTCCTCCAAACACCGCCAAGCGTTACAATCTGTAACACGAGCAGACTGGCGGACTTTTTTGTGCTCAACTGCACGTCAAAAATTATATTATTATCATCTGCATAATTTAATATTTATACATCTTGATGTACACTATGGGGTGAAAGACCAGGAATATTGGTACAAGAGACGCTCCTCTTTGTACCATATACCCCATAGCGTTCATACAGTATGTAACCTGATTATGGTGAAAGAGTAATTACCATATGACTCCAAGCGTGAGATAGTAGGAATTATATAGGAACATAAGGCAATCCCGACGACGCTGGCTGATGACACATTCAACCTCCATGAAGGTGGAGCCTTGCGTACTGGATGGCATTGGTCGCTGGAGTGAAAAAAAAAAAGAGGCGGAAATGTGGGACATTCTTTGGCTATTCTTGCGAAGTCATCAGTTGATTAACATTTTAACATTTACAATCAAACTGTATCATTAGTAGAGCACAAACAAATGACGCTAAACGTTTATTAATAATACCTGAACGAGGACTGTTATACACATTCCTGAGTTCTGGGTGGTGGTGATGGAGTGTCGGACTTCCCCCGCCTGGTTTATGGATCCCGCCGCCTCTACCACAATACCACCAACACCACAAACTCGTAGATTTATTAGACACCCGGACACGCCATGGAGTAACATCATATAAAGGCCTCTCGTAGGAAAGTTGCATAAGATCACTGTAATTCGCAGGAACTATCGAAGAAAAGTCCGTAAAGTTATCTCAGGAGGCCTTGTGAGGGGAGGGGGTATAAGGTCATTGTGTGATCGTTTATAAACACACAGTAACCCCAAGACCCGTGAGATCATCCTAAGTTCTCTTGGGTGAATGACTAAATGAGATTCTGATGGATTTTTAAGGAGATTAAATTCTGTTGAGTAAATATTACTAAAAATTGTCTTACTGTCGAGGAAGTAAAATCTGCAATATTCGTCTGGTATACAACATTTATTAATAATTTATTGATTAAGTCTCGTACAGTGTATTTTATTCACGTTAATAATCATAAAGAAGGCTGCCGTGGCAGGTACAAAATAAACAGTAATTGAACGTGGCCGGGAGGTCATACATTAAAGGGCACGATAGCTCATCAGTCAATGGCTACCATCATCATCATTATCATACATCAGGTCGATCCAATCTATCAGAGACCTTGGCGGCCTCGCAATCTATATTATACGAGTCACGGCATAAAAACCTTAACGAGAGACTAAACAAAGATCAATAAACCATGATAGACTAGTTTTTTTTTTCATTTGGTGAAGACAATAATGTCCCGAGCTTGATATAATTACCATGCGAGGAGACCTCAAGGAAATAGGCTGGGAGGGCGTGTCCGTTCAACTTACAGTTTTCACAACCCCCGGGTGGAAAAACTGTTGATTAATCTATCTGTACTGAGAATATAACTAATCACCTCCAATCGTGTGGTTTCCCCACCCAAAGGAGAAAGTTATACTAAGTTGGCAGTATTGTGGAGGCAAGAGTACTGGGTGGCCACAGACTCTTCTGGTGTCCATTCATGATCTGCTTATTTTTTACTGTTCTCTCAACCCTCTAATACCTCTAACGGGTTAACATCAACAACAGAATAACCCAGAGGAAGGAGAAACAGAATATAAATTAATGAGATAGAGATAAAGGGGCTTAAAACAGCCAGTGATGTCAGGAGAGAGACAGTGTAGCCTCCACCAGGTCGTGCGCACTAAACCCGACCAAGCCACTTCTTGCTGGCCAAACCTCCCGTGACCTACACACGTTGCTCCATCCTTCTGCGGGGTACTTTGGGGTTTATCTTGGGGTTACATGATCCTACTGGTACTCTCCTACAAGCAGGTTGATCAAGAAGTGTGGAACAATCCTAAGGAGGTCAATTTCAACCAGTTAGCTGTCAAGTAGCCATGTTTGGACAACCTTCTCCCCCTGTGGTCGTGTGACATTATGCAGTATGAAAGTGCATGCTCTCCGAGTCCAGGTCTGAATAGTGTGTCGCTTGACCAACACAAGACTGGCTTTAAGACAACCTGTTTCCCTGGGTAAATGTGGGGGTCATCCTTTCACCCCCTCCCACACGAGCAAGTGGTGGTGGTGGTGGTGGTGGTGTGGTGTGGTGGTGTGGTGTTGGCCGACGTCTGTCTGTCCTTGGCCTCGCCTCACCCGGACAGTTATAAGGACTGAGGCGGTGTTTAACGGTACATCAAGGATGACTCCATAACCACACTAGCATCACCACAACAACATACTAGTACTACCACAACGCACTGTCACCATAACCACACATCACCACCAACCTCACAACCCATATTGGCAAAAGATGCCAAGTTGTGGAGTGACGTACAGACCATCCAATGATCAACTCTTTGTAGCGCTCCTGTGGGCCTTTTACCCTATCATAGATATTCAAGTACCCAGTGATGAGAACTCCGCAGCAGCTTCCAAGGCTAGTTAGTGTGTAATGAGACGATAACAAAGGGTGTTTCTCATATTCCTGAGTTAGTTCCTGTGGGCTGGGTACCGTACCTTGGATACTGAACACCGTTGCTTTAACAGTGCAGGAAGTTAGGAGCGGCCTCCCAGTAGGAAAAAAACCTAACTCGTTGATTGGACAGTCATAAGTGCCCAAGGTTTTTATCCTTCCATTGTCCCCGTGCCTAAGAGAGCGCGTCTGGTGCAGAAGGCGGCGAAGGAGATGGTGTTGTACTTACTACTGCCAAGTAAAGCTGCAGGTCCAAAGCTGGGATTGTTGGCTGCTGCAGCAGAGTTGCCTGCCCCATCAGGGACCGGCTGTGCCTGCACCACGAAGGGGTTGCCTCCGTCGGCCAGCGAGTTGAAGTCAAAGTTCTGGGGCTTGGCGAGTGCTTGTGTCGCCACGCACAGCACCACTACACAGACACGAGCAAGCATGGTGAATGTTAGAGCACGAGAGCGTCCACGCACGTTCACTACGGAGGTCCAACACCGACTGACTGGCCCGCCGGGTCCCGCGCGGGGGTCTTGGGCCGAGGCGCACCCCCGCGCACGCACGCACGCACGCACACCCCCTAAGATGTAGGCTAGTGGGTCCCCAACCACCCTCCCTCCCACCATCACCTCCCCCCAACCCTCCTCCTACCCACCCTACCTCCACCTCCCCCCTAACCAACCCTTGCCCGGCCACGACACCTCCCTCCCCCCCCACATTCTTCCACCCAACACTACAACTTAAACACCCAAAACTTGACTTAAATACGAGAATACACCACCTACTGCCCACACACATTAGCCTCACCCCACTGTCCCCCCCACACACACCCTAGCCTCACCCCTAGAACCCCACACACACCCTAGCCAAGAGTCCCCCACACACACACCCCTAGCCTCACCCCACCACCTACACCCAACAACCCAAGCCTAACCTCACGACACCTCATCCCTCCCTCCCCATCACACTCTTACACCCAACACACTTAAAACATATATTGACTTTATTTCCTAAAACTGCACCTCCCCTCCTCCCCAGCTTATCCTGTCGCCCACACACACTCATAACCTTGCATCGCTGGGGCATCACATATACGACCGTTGTGGTGATGGCATTTTTTCCCCGAATCGGAAACACTGTATACCAAAGGTCATTTTTGTCTCCCCAACTTCCTCCCTTTTTGCTGGGAGATGGAGGAAGGAGAGGAAGAGGTGGAAAGGGTGGCGGACATGGGAGAGAGGAGGAGGAGGAAAGGGAGGAAGGAAAGGATGAGGTGGAGGAGGTGTGGGTAGCGAGACAAGACTGGTATGTGGGCAGTTGAACCTCCTCCTCCTCCTCCTCCTCCTCCGCCTCCTTCTTTACCTCCTTCACTGCCATTTACCACAATCCACCACCACAACCACTATCCACCACCATCCAACTACCACTACAACCCACTACTCATCACCATCACCAATACCACACGACGCCTCTACCAGGTCCTAGGAAGGTACAGTGGCCTCTGATACCACCACCAGGAGACGCTACCAAGCCCCTACCTCACAAGGGTACCAGAATGACCTCTACACCTGTCCCTACCCCACTAGGATACCACTCCCTACAGGTACCATAAATACCTCTCCACCTACCCCTTGTCCCTACCACACGAGGATACCACTTACACCCTACCACACACACTAGGGTACCAAACGACCTCTCCAGCCTTCCCTACCATGCAAGGCTTCCTAACCCTACCAGGAACCAACACACACACCCTTGGTACCATCAGTGTGGTGGAGAGAGAGAGAGAGAGAGAGAGAGAGAGAGAGAGAGAGAGTGTAGTAAAATATGTATTGGTAAGAGGAAGAGGAGGAAGAGGGAGGGGGGAGAGATATAGACTAAGAGCTGGAGGAAGAGGAACGGGCAGAGAAAAAAGATTAGGAGGAAGTAGAGGCATAGAAGAATAAAAGGAGAAAGGGAGAGGGGGAAGGAAAAGGAGGAGGAAGAGAATACCCGAGGAGTAGAAAAATAAGGGATGAAGACAAGGATAATGATAGAAGAAGAAGAAGAAGAGCACAGACAAAAAAGACAATAATGAGAACTACAGATAAACCAAAAAGAGACACACAGAACAAGAGATAATAAAAGATGGAATTAACAACAGAAGGTAAGACACAGAATAAAACAAAAGATGAAGAAGAAGAATCAGAAAACAGGAAATTAAAAGAAGAAAAACGGGAAATTAAACAAAGAAAAACAGGACGTTAACGAAGAAAATGGGAAATTAAAAGAAGAAAAACGGGAAATTAAATGAAGTAAAAACAACAGGAAATGAACAGACAAGAAAGCAGGAAATTAATAAAGAAACAGAAAACACCAAATGAAGAAATGAAGAAAACATAAAACTAAAAACGGGAAAGTAGAAGAGGAACGAATAAAGAAGAGTAAGAAGACGAACAAGGAAGTGGAAGAGAAGAAGGGCTGGTCAGGACAAAGAGATGGTGATGAAAGGAGGAGAAATGAGTAGACGAAGGAGGAAAGAGAAAGGAATTGTGGATAGTAGGAAGGTAGAGGTAGGGGTGGAATTAGTCGGAGGGAGGAGAGGGGTGAAGGCAGGAGGTTTGATGTGAGAGGGGGTGAAGAGGCAGGAGGTAGAAGAAGGTTATTGGGGGGAGGAGAATAGTAAGGGAGAATTGAGAGAGGGTGGGAGGAGGGTTGGGAGAGGGGGTGGAGGGAGGGAGGGGGTGGAGGGAGGAAGAGATAGAAGTGTGAATGGAGGGTAGTGGGTGATGGGAGGAGGGAGGGAGGGAGGAGGGAGGAGGGAGAGAGGGAGAGAGGAGAGAGAGAGAGAGGGGTGGGAGGCGTATAATAAAAAAGGTCACGAAGGGAGGAGGAGATGTGAGGAAACAAGAGAGAGAGAGAGAGAGAGAGCAGGTTCACAGGATACACGGTGTAGAAAAATAAATAAATAAAAGATAGACAAAGGAAATGCTGATAAACGACAACAACAATAATTTATATGTAATAATAATATCCACTGTCACCAGGCTCTAATAATCCATTCCTCACTCCACCCCTCTCTCCCTGCATCCTCCTCCCTCCCTCCCACCCCTCCATCCTCCCTCCCTCTCCCCACCCCTCCTCTCCCCCACCCCCTCTCCCCTCCCATCCTCCCTCTCTCCCTCCATCCTCCCTCTCTCTCCCCACCCCTCTCTCTCTCCCCTCCCATCCTCCCTCTCTCTCCCCATCCCCCTCTCTCTCCTCCTCCCTCTCTCTCCCTCCCATCCTCCCCTCACTCCGCCCTCCATCCTCCCCTCTCTCTCCCTCCATCCTCCCCTCTCTCTCCCCACCCCTCTCTCTCCCCTCCATCCTCCCTCCATCACCCTCACTCGCCCCTCCATCCTCCCTCTCTCTCCCCCTCCATCCTCCTCCCCTCTCCCTCCTCCTCCCTCTCTCTCCCCACCCTCTCTCTCCCTCCATCCTCCCTCTCTCCCCACCCTCTCTCTCCCTCCATCCTCCCCCTCTCTCCCTCCATCCTCCTCCGTCTCCTCCCCCTCTCTCTCCCCACCTCCACTAAGCAGCCGAGTCTTTATTCATGGGATCCACCCTGGGTTCTCCACCACCAAGTACATAAACATATCGAGAACTTGGGTCTGTGGGTTGTCTACTTTTGTTCGTGGCAGTGTTACCAGCTAGACGCTATTTATGTTTCAGAGACAGTGTTACCAGCCCTCTGTGTGTGTGCGTGTGTGTATGTGTGTGTTTGTATGTGTGCGTGTGTGTGTGAAAGAGGAAACTCAGCTCGTCCAACCATCGTACAACTCTCGCATCCTTCTGGCTTTCTACCTGTCGCACGAGGTGTACACATACGCACATGTACACACACGCACATATTTAAATAGATAGACAGAGAGAGAGAGAGAGAGAGAGAGAGAGAGAGAGAGAGAGAGAGAGAGAGAGAGAGAGACGTAGCTGGTAATTTATTAGCTTTTGGTTAAGTTTAGGTAGGATGATAACCGATTTTGGTCACTTTGTGTGTGTGTGTGTGTGTGTGTGTGTGTGTGTGTGCGCGTGAGATAACACTGTATACTATTGTTACCTTTATATTTACTCATACCCCTGTATTAATAATAATAGTAAAAATAACCATAATTATCATTAAACCATAATCATTATTACTGTCATTACCATAATATCACCATAAAAATCATCAACACAACTATTCTCAAAAGTTCGTAAGCTAAATTTCCTCCCTAAATAACGTTTGGGGATTCGAACCAAGGTAGTAATCACCTCTACAAGCTAACGTGAGACTCGTGACCCAGCAGGCCAGCGACGCACCTCTTGAGATCAACAATCAATATCTTTCTTATACCCACACGTAAGGTCACATCAATAAAGGGTGGGACCTCTTATTACCCCGAGAGGTTGGTATTTCACGTGCCTGGCTGCCGAGTCATGCGTCCATGCCAGGAAAAAACAACAACAACGCCAGTGTGAGAAGATAACAGTGCCTGGCGTTCCGTTCCTCTTTGAAATAACGTTTATATGGATGCCATACCAGACTACCGTTCGCCCGCTTCCTGTTTGTCTGCCCAGGGTTGACTTACGGCTCAAGTAATATGTTTTAAGGTATATTGTTAACTATCATGGACATGGTTTGTATATATCGCCAGTTTTCGTTATTGGACGCTTAATGGTGTGACGGACGGACGGACCCTCGAACACCCACTGAAGAACAAACCGATTTAACCCATTACATAAAATTCCACTGGACGATATGATAAGTTTTTGGTTTAGGTGGAAGTTTGTGTCACATTTGGTCCTCCTCATCAGAGCTGGTTAGTGACAGTGGACCAGGAAAGATTCCCTCAAGCACCGTGACACAAGACTCGTGGTGATTGGTCGTCTCCAACAGCTGGCGTTAAACGAAAGCGAATCACAAAGTTCTATTGTCACGAAATGTTCTGTTTTCTCGAGTGACGCCAAACTTTCTGGTGATGGTCTTCAACACACCGACGCCTCGCATGCAGGAATGTATCCACTGTTACATTTATTCCAAGAAAGTTTGCGTGAGTTTAAAATGTTGGTCTGTCTTCTCCTGATACTGTTTTTAACTTTCTATACCGATAAAGCGCAGCTGAGGAGCAACTTAAGCTGGACTATAGCGGGAACATGATGGACGGTAGCGTGATGTTTACGTCCACTAAGGTGACGTCTTGAGATATATTTCCTCACAGCCAGGACGACGTGACGCTACACCAGTTTATTACCGGCAGAGAAAAACCCCGAAATTTTATTGGGACTATGACTTAGGAGGACTCCGTGTTGCTTATGTTCATCAAGCTGTGCGACGTCGTGTGCTGGAGTTAAGCCGCTATGAATAGGTGTCGTGTTCCTTACTGCTAAATCAACGTGACTCGTACCAACAACTAAAGAAAGCCGGACTCTCCAAAGGACTATTGTGCGGGAAAACTTATTCCTTATTGCCACCAGGACCACGTCATACGCCATAGTTTCGATTAACAAGATATCGTGCGTCCACTTTCTTACCAGTATAGCCGAGGAGAGCCGGGCGTTCGGACACCATGACGAGATAATAAGTCGTGTTGCTTTATTTCCACAGCAGGGAGACGTCGTGTGGCCAAGTTTCTAAGATGGAGGAGAGACTTGGCCTATCAGTCTCAGGTAAGCGGCCAACACCCCACCATCACTATTTTCCACTCCAAGGTCCACCACAAATAACACGTCACACTCACGGTAAGACGGTGTGTGTGTGTGTGTGTGTGTGTGTGTGTGTGTGTGTGTGTGTGTGTGTGTGTGTGTGTGTGTGTGTGTGGAGATGATTAAACGCAGTAGAAACATATTTTTTCTGATATTACGAAGGAAAATTATGACATCCATTAAAAAGTATTATTATATTATCAAAATACGCGAATAAAGCGTAGGATCACGTAAATACTCTGTACCATAATATTTACACACACACAGACACATCCAAACTATACAACTACTGTATATAGATTGGCCGAGAGAATTAGCAAACCTTAATTTTGAAAAATCAAAGGTTTTTGTTCCTAAATAATTTTCTATTGACACCTTTAACTCATTATTACACTGGAAAACGAATATACTAAATAACACAGAGATGATCGGGGTTATGATGAAGTGGTCCAGTTCCCTCGTCAGGTTCTCACGTGATTACTAGAAATTGCTGCATAATTGAGTGATATTCGTCTTGAACATAACTAGATATGGTGCTGAATGGTGGAAAAGGGAAATCAGCTAATCCAACAATAATATTATGGTCATCAGCTGATCCACCAATAATAATATGGTCATCAACTGATCCAACAATAATATTATGGTCATCAGCTGATCCAACAACACTACCTGAGGAGAGAGTCTTAATAAAGGCATAATCTCACGCCCACGACTCTTGTGTGACTAGCATCTGTCTCCCAGGAATAAGTAACACTGACAGACAGACAGACGAGGAAACAACGAGGCATGCATACACACGCAAGCAAACAGGGGACACGGCCAGCAAGCAGGAGACACACGGCCAAGCAAGCAGGGGACACACGGCCAAGCAAACAGCGTACACACAGCCAAGCAGGCAGGGGACATACAGACAAGCAGGGGACTTACAGATAAGCAGGGGACTTACAGATAAGCAGGCAGCGGGCACACAGTCAAGCAAGCAGGGGACATACAGACAAACAGAAGCAGGGGACACACGGCCAAGCAGGCAGGGGACACACAGACAAGCAAGCAGGGGACACACAGGCAAGCAAGCAGGGGACACACAGACAAGCAAGCAGGGACACACAGCCAAAGCAGGCAGGGGACACACAGACAAGCAAGCAGGGGACACACAGACAAGCAAGCAGGGGACACACAGACAAACAAGCAGGGGACACACAAGGCCAAAGCAGGGGACACACACGGCCAAGCAGGCAGGGGACACACAGACAAGCAGAGCACAGGGACACACAGACAAACAAGCAGGGGACACACAGGCAAGCAAAGCACACAGACAAGCAAGCAGGGACACACAGACTAAGCAAGCAGGGGTACAGCAAACAGGGTACACACAGACAAGCAAGCAGGGGACACACAGACAAGAAAGCAGGGGACACAGCAAGCAAGCAGGGACACAAGCACAAGACAAGCAAGCAGGGACGCAGACAAGCAGGCAGGGGACACACAGTCAAGCAAGCAGGGTACACACGGACAAGCAAGCAGGGGACACACAGACAAGCAAGCAGGGAGAGAGCCAAGCACATAAACAACTAAACAAGCAATCCAAAATAAGGGTCAGACACAGTGAATAGCGACACAATGAAACAAGTAACCTCCTAAACACACAAGGAAAGAGACAGACACACACACACGGAAACACGTCACATAAACAATCAAACACACAGTCATTCACTTCCTCCTCACGTTTCATCACCACGTCAGCATTGGAAAACAATAACTACCGTCAGCTGATCCAACAGTAAAGTTACTACCGTCAGCTGATCTAACAGTAAAGTTACTAGCTGATCCAACAGTAAAGTTACTACCGTCAGCTGATCCAACAATAAAGTTGCTATCGTCAGCTGATCCAACAATAATATTATGGTCATCAGCTGATCAAACAATAATATTATGGTCATCAGCTGATTCAACAAAAATATTATGGTCATCAGCTGATCAAACAATAATATTATGGTCATCAGCTGATTCAACAAAAATATTATGGTCATCAGCTGATCAAACAATAATATTATGGTCATCAGCTGATCAAACAATAATATTATGGTCATCAACTGATCCACAAATAAAACACGTCTGCTGTTCGTGGCTCCAGTATACACACAAACATAAGTGTGTGAGAAAAAACGCCTGATGAAACAGGTTAGAAGGGAATATTAGATAAAGACGAGAGATTAAAAATAAAATGTGATAAAGATGGAAGAGGGAGACTTTTTTACAGTTCTTTATACACAAACTTTAACGTGAGGGAAAAGGTCTGATGAAACAGGTGCGAAGACAACATTAGATAAAGTAGGAAGTAGAATATTTGATAAAAATTGCTAAAGGACAGAATTAATTAAAGAACGAAATGGGAGAGAGCTGGGGGAAATACTTGATAAAGCATAGGTTCGATAAATACTTGATAAAATATAATCGAAACAGAGATAAACCCGAAATAGAAGAAAAATACGCAAAGAGAAATAAAACAAAAAAGAAACTACAAAATGGTCGGGAATTTAGTCAATATTTCAGAGTGAATTATGTTACTTCATCACCAACGTCAACAATACTCTTGAGAAACCGATCACCCCTGACATCCTCTCCCTAAACCTACTTTCCACGCGTTATTATTATTATTATCTGACTTTCATCTCCGCTTCTCCTGTTCAAGTCATCAGATATGACCCCTGAGGTGCTAGTCTCATCAGGGAGTGGGTGACTAGGGGGCGCCATGATAAAACCTCACATTACTGGAACGCATCAGCTCCCTCTCCCATTGGATGGTCAACTTAATCCAGCGCCTCAACTCTCGTCCCGCTCTGAAACTCTCTTAAAATAACTGAATGACAAATCTGAGACGGATTAACTCAAGAAAGCTCACGAATTAAGGACTAATTTGGGATCAAACGTTGTAGTATTTAACGAAAGAATACTGCAATATGAGTTAGGTAAGAGTGTTATTAAAAGAGGCAATATTTCAGGATATCTTGACAGTAAGGGGATACGATTCTGTCGACAGTTGCTCAAGAACGATTGGTCAAGATAATCCGTCGTACTCCTTAATAATTACGACCTCTCACTGATGGATTCTACAAAGTATTAGATAAACACTGAGGGCAGACTCTTATCACCATCATCACCAGTTATAAGACACGAGGCAATGAGGTGATTTTCCCGCCAGGATTATTAAATGTTGACCATCAAGTAGAGGTAATTTTCTCTCTCTCTCTATCTATCTTTATCTCAACTTTTACGCCCTTTTAACTCTCTCTCTCTCTCTCTCTCTCTCTTTAAGTATTCCCCCCCTCTCTCACTCCATCTGTCCCCCCTCTCTCTCCCTCCCCCTCCCTCCCCCTCCACCATTCTTAACCTCCACCACTCCACTTTCCACCAACAACAGTGAAAACTAGTGCACGTTTTTCTTGGTCTGTTTTGTAGTTGAGACGTGAGGCGTGGTCGTGTATGTATGTGTGAACCAATACACACACACACACGCCCATACCCACATACGTACATAAAAAACCAGACACACTTTCATACACAGAGATAATAGTACAATGACGTTTGTTTACATACTTTCATGTACACACGGACGTAGGTATGAATTCTCTCACGTACATACACGCACAAGTTCATTAAAACACGTACAGACACTTTGCACGTACAGTACAAGCACCTTCAAAAACACAATCACACAAGTGAGTACCTTCAGACGCACACATACACATACAGACACAGGTTAACGCACATACAGAGACAAACACACACACATACATTCACAACACACACACACACATACACATATAGAGACATAGACTAACACACACACACACGTCATCAGTTACACTAAATATCAGCCCCAAAACCCACAAGAGTTATCATAGGTTCTTGTGACCATATCGCCCAAGGTGAATGTCGCAACACGTCTTCTGTGGCGATATCGAGTACCTGAACAGTGTTACCAGTCCTTCCGGCGACCTCTGTGGCAGCGGTACCAATGATTCTTTGGTGTACTAGTCAGCAAGGTGATCAACTTGACTGGTAAGACTGATCTGATAGACTGACTGACTGACTGATTAAAGAATTTCACTCGCGCTGCGCTGCCATGAGGACGGTCAGCTTCTATATTATGGTAACTTTGGTCAAATTATTGGTAATTTGTTAATTATATACAGTGTGTGTGCATGCTTGTATATATATATATATATATATATATATATATATATATATATATATATATATATATATATATATATATATATATATATATATGTGTGTGTGTGTGTGTGTACTGTATGTATGTAAATGTGAGTATGTTTATGTATGTATTTATGTATGTATGTATGCTACAAACGTACATATTACCACGTTATATCGCCGTCTTTCATAATGTTTAAAGGGATAAAATAATGTAAACAGAACATTAAATAATTATGATTTTCATTCGAGCGTTTTATTGGTGAAGCGAGTCACTGACACACACACATAGACATAATAATTGGAAACACATAGATACATATGAATGATAAGTTATTGGATGTATATATAGACAGACAGGGACAGACAGACAGACACTCTTCACACATGTTCTCATCAACTAACAGACAATTATGTTCTTACCTTGCTGGTCACGACGATAATAGACACAGACAGCAAAACTCCCAGACAAACAGACAGAAACACACACATACACACATACACGCATAAACATACATACATACATACATACATACACACACACACACACACACACACACACACACACACACACATTATGAGACACAGAGACTGACGGGTATTTATTCTTTTTAAACCAGAAATTTTGTCGATTTTCAAAACTTTTGGACATGGAAGAAAAATTACGTTTGTTCAGTCCCATCAGACAGACACGTAAACAAACACTCAGACAGACAGACAGAGAGAGACAGACAGACAGACAGTACATCACCAGACAGTGGTCATCAGTTCGGTCAGCCGCTACTACACATACCTGGAATAAGAAAAAAAAATTTAGTCCATGGATCCAAAGACAATTTTTATTATTACCTGATCAGAATTTGTACTAATTGAGAGAGAGAGAGAGAGAGAGAGAGAGAGAGAGAGAGAGAGAGAGAGAGAGAGACATTACCACATTGTTTGGTACAGATGGCGCGTCACAAATAAATGCTTTCATAAAAATACAATGACATAATGAACAGTGTACACGAGAGGATTACAGTAGTAGATGGCGTGACCTAGATGAAGACAAGACGACCCAAACATAAGTAAACAAGCAAACAAGGTACACACACACAATGGTGGAAGCAGAGGCACCAACGCAGCCATAACTACTAAAAACAACATTATTAATGATGCGTGGAATGACTATACAAGTTTTTTCCCTTCTTGTGTATATTTTTTTCTTTACATGATCGAGGTCTTGATGAATGGAACGTAGGAGGCGCCAGTCACTGTTTTGTGATCCAGTTGGCAAGCCAGTCCATTGAGTGTTCATTTCGCCTGACCACGCGTAAACAAACTTTGACTATTAATATTGGTGGTCAAGTGATTAATGTCTCAATACCTCCTAAAAGCTCTGTGACGAATAAACAGACAGGTAGGAGAATGTGCGTCAGGGTTCACACACACATTAGTAAGCTGGTCATGTTTACTCCAGCTGAGGACGGTGACGACGAGTCTTTTATCTTCCTTAATTAAATGTAAAGTCTACCTTAATTGGACATGTGATAAAAACTGACCATAAATGTAATAAAAACACCATAAATGAAATAAAAACACCATACCTGCAATAAATACACCATAAATGTAAAAAACTAAAAACAAAACAAATAACACTGTAATTGGCCAGCTGTAACCTAACTGAATACTAAATTACAGCCAATCAATCAATTACATTTAAGGTTAGTTTTTTTTTTCATTACCTTTACGGCATTATTATATTTACAGTTAATTCGCAATACACGGGAAGCTACTGGGTACACATCCTACCTGAGTACCAACGCCGTCACCCCACCACCAGATCAGGTTAGGTTAGGTAAGGGTTTTGTTTGGTAAGGGGTGAAGTTAGGTTGGGTTCAGCTGAGGTTTGTTTAGATACTGAGTTGGGTTAGGTTAGGTTAATGCTAGATTATTTAGGGTAAAGCTTATAAAGGTTAGATTAGATGAGGTTAGACTAACTTAGGATTAAATTCTGTTCTTAAGAAAATATACAGTAATCGATTGTGTTATATAATGTATGTATGTGAGTATGTATGTATGTATGTATGTATGTATGTATGTATATTTTGTGGGTTAAAACTCCATTCATTATTGACATATTACTAAGGTATGATAATGATGATGATGATGAGGCGGAGGAGGAGGAGGCATCAAGTACAGCATTACTGGCACTACTCAGGGTAGCTCAGCCTAGCCCTAGTTAGAATTCAGCGGACAACTGCCTAACGGGACCCCAACTTTTTGCCGCGTTGCCAGAGGTACAAGGTGAGTGTGGCGCCGATTTAAAACCTTAAAACACCATAAAAAAATATACTTCCTTTAACCTCAAACTCAATCCACATATCGACCTTAAATTATAATTATCTTAAAAAAGAATAGATTATATTCCTAGAGTTGTGTAGTAGATATGTTCTTGAGCTGTGTGGTAAGGTACATATATGGGAAAGTATGCGCAGGGGTAGATAGTTTGTACCAGCGCCCACCACCTAACCTAACTGTAAGCGCCGTTATCATTGCTACTACAGCTTCATAGTCTAACCCGGGAACACCTATTTTTTAATATGTGACAATTATTATTTTTTTCATTGTGTCTTTGTTATTGTTACTTATGTCATGTAACTCATAATGTAATTGTTATCATCATTATTAACGTCATTATTTTTATTAGGCTATTATTGGCACTACTACAAACATTATTACTATTGCGATTACTAATATTATTATTATTGCTATTATTATTATTATTATTATTATTACCTTTTATAGTTTTATTATATTTCATTCATATTATTATTATTTGTATTAGGTTGGGTTAGGTTAGGTTAGGTTAAGTCAGGTTAGGTTAGCGGGTTTAATCTTCAGGTGAAATAAACTGGGGTGTGTAATCTTCAGGTGGTTCAATATTTCGTTACATATATCACGTGTTACTTGGGGAGAGGGTCACCTTTGCGTAACCCGGCCGTTATAAGCACACCCGTTACAGGTTTTGCACAAGTTCAGCGCGACAATTACACAGGGAGGCGTGTTACAGACTGTGGGCGTTACGAAGCTACAGTCACGTGACGCGTTACAGCAACAAGTACAGTACAAGGCCACTGTCACCAACACGAGGAGTCACTCACCGATTCTTAAATACCTGTAAGAATCGTCACTCACTGATTCTTAATTACTCGTAAGAATCGTCACTCACTGATTCTTAAATACTCGTATTATTTCTCCATTAATAAACTAAAGTAATTATCCAAAATATAATTCTCCATTATCAGACAAAAGTAATTAACCCAACACTATTTTTGTTAATTATAAATACAATTATCCAAATACTTTTTCCGTACGTAAATAACAAAAGATATATTAAGTCTCCAGACACCTTTTACCTCACAGAGACCGACAACAGGTTACTGAGTACAATAAGAATATGTAAAGCTGTAATATGACTTTATTTTTTTCCCAGTACCAGCAACTAAGCGGAGGACCCTGTTGAAGATCTGACGAAGAGGTGCATCAGAAGGCGCCGACGATATCCCTCCTTTTCCCTCCTTCCTTCCCCAGCACCATCACCTACCCTCCCCCTTTCCCCCTCCTTCCCCAACACCACCTCCTATCCTCCCCCTTCCTTCCTTCCTTCCCCAACACCACCTCCTATCCTCCCCCTTTTCCCTCCAAGCAACAATTCCTGACGTTCATTGTTGATTTGACGATATAAATGTTCACAATGTTCTCTCAAGTGTTCACAATGTTCTCCAAAGTGTTCATTATGTTCTTCACCTGTCACAACCTCTCAAATGTTCACAATGTGCTCCACCGGTACACAACTTCTTGAATACTTGCAGGAAGACGAGAGACAGAGACAGGGTTTGTGAAGACCGCCTAGATAAGACAAGAATGCACCAGTCAGAGTCACCGGTCACGGAAGAATGTACCGAGAGAGAGAGAGAGAGAGAGAGAGAGAGAGAGAGAGAGAGAGAGAGTACTGTGCTATTGTTGAGGAAAAAAAAACGATGATGATTTTGAAACGAAGGAAATTGGGATAACCTGAAGATTAGCCTCTTAGCTTAATTTCACCTGGTAATGATTAAGAGCATCCTAACGCTACCTTGAGGAGTTTAGTTTAGGTTAGGTTAGGAAGAAGTTTTGACCTCAGGAATCTTAGAATTAAAAAAAAATAAGGAGAGATTTTTAAAACATAAAAGAAGAAGAAGAGGAGGAGGAGGAGGAGGAGGAGGAGCCCCGCTAACACAGGAACCCCTCGAGGCGCCGGTACACTACAAAGGAAGACCATTTACCGAGATAAGTGCTTGATCTGTCAGCCAGGCGCGTCATACAAGTCTCCTCTTATCTGCTCTTATCAGCTTGGCGACGTTAGGACCCCCACAAGCTGACGCGATTCGGATACCAGGCCAAATACCAAGCTGGGTCAAGCTGGCTCTCTTACAGAAACGTGGGTCATTTTCATTTATTTATTTACTTTTTTGAGGGGGAGGGGTTGTTGTTGGGGGGAAGGGGAAGTTGGTGATGGGGGAAGAGGGGGGTAAGAGACTGACTGTATCTGCCCATCATCCGGTATAGTCATTGTGTCGTGGTTGATTTTCACCATTACCATCACCATTACCACCATCACCACACTCAGCCACCATCTCTCACCACCACCATCATCATTACCACCATCACCACCACCATCACCACACTCAGCCACCATCTCTCATCACTACCATCACCACATTCCACAACTACCACACACAACAACCACAACTCCACACCACTATTTTTTCCAACCACCACACAACCACAATTCCACTACCATATTACGGGTCACCCACATTCCACCACACTATCACATCACCATCAACAAATAACTAAATCAACCATAACAAGAAGGGTTCCCCCTCACCATCAGGGGCCACCAGACCACTCACTTAGGGCCATGATACTGTCGCAAGGATGAAGAGTAGGCCATTATTTGGGGACCCTGAGACTTATTATACGGCGCTGATGGAAGGGTGTTGGGGAGGGGGGGGTGGTGGGGAGGGGTTGCAGGGGAGGAGAGGTTGTAGGAGAGATGGGGAGGAAGGGTAGTGAGGGAGAAGAAGAAGAAAAACAAGAAGAAGAGAATAAGAGGTACAGGAGGAGGAAAATGAAGACGATGCAGAAGCGAAGAAGAAGAAGAAAAAGAAGAAGAAGAAACAGAAGAAGAAGAAGAAGAAGGGGATGAGCGATACAGCAGGAGGAGAAAGAAGAAGAAACACGAAAAGTACAAAACAAAACAGGATAACAACAAACAGTGAAAAACTCCAACAACAACAACAGCAGAAGAAGAGAGAGAAGAAGGAATGAGGTGACCATACACTGAGGCGGTGGTGGCGTAGTGGTAACGTATACATAAAACATAAACCTTGAGGTCCCTGGTTCGCCCTTAGGAGCCACTGAGGCGAACAAACTTTCCTGTAACTAAGGCGTTTTGACCACCCTACCGGCATTATTAATTCAGTGATATGCATAAACTCGAGGTCTGGATTCTCAAGACTGCACACACGTTAAAATTTCCCCCATAACTGAGGAACATTAGAGACTGGCTGGTTACTGCACATGCTGGACAGAGATGAATGGCCGATTCCGACTTGAGTATATGACATAACTCGGGATATGAGGGCGTTCACTTAACATACGACGTAAAGATGGCGACAGAAGTGGGTTGAGACTGTCTTAACTAGATACATTCATTCATCAGTAGTTAATGAACAAAATGAATATAGACAAATGTATAAATAAATAAACAATAGATATGAATATTATATAAATATACATAGACGAACAATAACTAAATAAACACCAAGATAAAAAAATATAAATAAAAGCGTAAAGCTGAAGTTAGGTTAGGTAAGGTTAGGTTAGTATGTTGAGTCGTAATTATGATTAGGCTAAGTGAGGTTAGGTTAGGTTAGGTAAGGTTAGGTTAGTATGTTGAGTCGTAATTGTGATTAGGCGAAGTGAGGTTAGGTTAGGTTAGGTTAGTATGATGAGTCTTAATTATGGTTGCTACATCACGTAAACACTCGGGATTAACCTCAGCCACACTCTCACAACAGCTTGAATCACTGAGAAACAATGCCAGTTATGATGTTACCCGCACATAATGGATAAATATCTCCACGAACAACAGGTCGAGTGCAGGGGGAACTGACAGGCACGCACCGAATTCTCAAATGGCTCCGTACGTGATTATTTGCCCCCGTCCTTCCTGTCCGTTTGAGATTTAAGGACGTATTTAATTACCTTCAGTAACTTATAGAATGACATATGGTTTCGATCACTGTATTGTACCAAAACTCTACAATAGCTAGATACAGTCATTGTATTGTGCCAAGACTCTACGATAGCTATATACGTTCTGACTATTGTATCGAGACTCTACAATAGTTAGATACGTTCTGGGTATTGTATCAAGACTACAATAACTAGATAAGATCATTGTATTGTATGAAGACTCAACAATAGCTAGATAGGTCCTGCGCCATCCCCCAGTTGAACAGAGTTGTAGTCACAGTAAGAAAAGTGGGAGGATATGAACCCTGATCTCTGGCTGTGTGTGAGATGACTGATGGTGACGGTCCGGGAAACACAAAATGACTTAAAAAACAAGACGGAACAATTGACTGTAAGGATCAAGGTGGGTGTTAGTACAGATTACGGGAGGGTGACAGGTAAAATTCTCAACAAGGTGGGAGGATCGGGGTGAATGGCGGGAAGCAGCAAGGTCGCTCACTCTTCACACACACACACGCACACATACGGTAACCTCTGCCAACCTACACGCACCTCTGATTACATCCCTCCTCTGATTTACCTACACTGAGTTCCCACATATAAGATGAAATACCTGGTAATTACTAACGAGCGGGAGATTTATTTCAAAAGAGGCAGAGAGATGGAATAAGAGCGTATTTCATTCCTTAAAGAAGAAAAAAGTTCCAATAATAATCCTCGAGGTAGTGTTAGTGGTAATAGTGGTGGTGGTGGTGTAGGGGTGGTGGTTGTGTAGTGGTGGTGGTGTAGGGGTGGTGGTTGTGTAGTGGTGGTGGTGTAGGGGTGGTGGTTGTGTAGTGGTGGTGATGGTGGTAGTGGTGGAGTAACTTTATTTACCTACAACAGCTGAGCGAGTAAACATTACTATTTCCCGCTAAAAGAAGCAGATGATAAGATATACTGTACTGTACTTTTGGCGGGAAGAACATGTTTATTTACCTTCAACAGCTGATCGAGTAAACATCAATTTCCCGCCATAAACAACGGGAAGGACATACAGCTGACTACCATCACCCATAATCATACAACCTCGGGGGCGCCTCGCTGTGTGTGTGTGTGTGTGTGTGTGTGTGTGTGTGTGTGTGTGTGTCTCCTAAATTTAGAGTTAATGGAGAGTGAGGCAATGTAGAAGAACGGTGGAAATTACCGATAGTGTTCCGAGAATCAGCGAAATAAAAACACTAAATGTGACGCTGATCGACGATGTAATCAACGTGGGTGACAAGGACGTTGGCTGTAGTGCTTTAGGAAGGAGGGAAGGGAAGGGGGAAGGGGGGAAGGAGTGAGGGAAGGGGGAAGAGGGAGGGAGAGAGGAGAATATGACATCACTACCATTTCTCCTCATCCCGATAACTGACTGACTGTGCTTTTCGGTGAAGGTGACATTAAATACGGGTTATCATAATTATCTACCTATCATGTGTGTTTTTCCCCGAGTTTATGATATCGTTTTTGTAACAGATTGAAGGATAGAAGGTTTCGGGTTTTTTTATATGGCAACACTGCAACCCGATGCGGATATCCTGCAGTGAAAGGGACACAAGCTAGAATATACTATCCTCTTATCTAACAGTGATATTACATAGATAAGAGTACAGTCTCAGTGCAATTTCGAGGCCATTTTAGTCATCATTGCATTACAGATTAAGACGTTAGTGTGCTAGTTGGATTTGTCTTCACTTCAACAATTAGGGAAGAAAATTCTATCTTTGTTATCTTCAGTAGGACAGTTAAGTGAACTTCTTACACCTGGAGTTAAGAGGAAAATTTAACTTAAGGGAAACATCAACATATTCTGATGTAAAATTTAGCATCCGAGGCAAAATTTAACTTGAGGGAAAAACTCACCCATTCTCAGTCGGAAGTAAAATTTAACTTACGAATGTTAACCCCAGGACGGTAGTGATGTAACGCACCTAGACGGAAGGAGTGTCAAAAAAGGGTTATAATTACCTGGTGGCCGCAGGTGTGTAAGAAATTAATTACCAGCTACCGACCATTGTTGTTATTACTGAAGTGACGGAAAGGTTATATCGCGATGTATGTATAAACAAACATATCTTCACTACACGCTGTTAACATGTCCCGGATGTGATGCAATGAGAGAGAGTGAGTGAGTGTGTGTGTTAGAGGTAAATTTTTTCACCCTCAACAAGAGACGTGAAAAGCCATCTAACGGGCCGAGTCTCATGCAATTTCGGCCTCAATTTACTCACCTTCGTATCGTTGCGTAAGGGAGTCTTAACATGACACGTGAGACTACCTAAGACCATCTAACTAACCACTTTAATCAACGATACAAAGTCTGCGGTTTTAACATGGCGTCGTAATTACACTGAGACTCTAAGCTAACCACTTAATTCAACGTGTCCATGACGGAGTGAGTGTCAGGTGAGCGAACAGTGTATTGATATGACAGTCGGGCCATCAGTTACGAAGATACTGATTGGATATTAATGGGCCAATCAGAACAAAGGAATATGATGTGGCACTGTGACTGTAATGTTCTTATAAATTTTATTATTATCATTATTATTTTTATTATTATTATTATTATTATTATTATTATTATTATTATTATTATTATTTTTAGTATTATTACTATTATTTTCATTATTTTTGTGTTTATTATTATTATTATCATTTGAGGAAATCTCTTACAATAATTACTATTCCCACATTTAACTCATCATATACACATAATTATCACTCCTAATTCAACTAAGAGAATAAAAAAAATACCGCAAGAATCCTGGATCAGCTGAGATGAAATTGATAGCCACAGATAATGGTAAACACCGGAAAGCGCAGGAAAATGTGGCAGGTGAATGTAGACCTTGAGGGAGCGCTATGATAAACGCTCCTCAGTATTATTCTAACCTACGATAAAGTGGTAACATTTTACTACCGTTTCTCTGGTACATTAAATCTTTTTTATTGTTATTATTTTTCCTTCTCAAGTACGATACGTTTAAATATTACGATGAAAACTGTTTATCCTTGGTGGTGGTGATGGTGGTCGTGGCCGTAAAGTTCTTCAGAGGAGAGAAACCATAAACAAAACAAGACACTAGCATTGAGAATATAAAATAATAATAATAATAATAATAAAGGAAGTAAATAAAAATAAATACCAAAAATTAAAGTAAATAAACAAAGGAACTCAATAAAGTGAACTTGAATCAACAAAACCAAAATTAAATCCCACGGAAATACAAAAATAATAAATAGAAAATGATCGTCACTACACGAGTCAAAGTGCTCAGCAAGACGATGATAACGGAGGCACAAGAACCTGAGAATAATTTAAGGAGATTTTTGAAAGCGTGGGAAAGAAGAATGAGAAGTAGGAATTTGAGAATAAGAAGAAAATGGTGATGTTTGGGAGACGAGCAAAATTATGACAGGATGGTGGGTGAGGGGCGGTGAAAGTATGTATACCCCCCGATGACAGGCAGACAGACAGACAGTCAATAGGAAGACACAGACACATACAGACAGTCAATATGGAAATACAGATAGACAGGTTGACATTGACAGGCATCAGACTGGAAAGTTAACAGACAAACTGACAGACACAGATGGATTGAGACACGGGATAGACAGGTGGGATGACAAGCAAGTAGATAGATAGATGGATAGATGGACAGGTAGTTAGACTAATTGATGAGTTGAGAGAGGTACAGAGAGAGATAAATTCCTTCTCATCGTGATGCCAACACCTGACCGTCTTGCAATATAATGGTTACATCCTCCCAGTCCTGTTGCAAGGTGTCGCCGTCACACCGTCTCCCTGCAACACCCACCATCACCTTCGTCACGACCCGTCACCCATACATAACGTTACGCTACTAACCATCACCTCCAGCAAGACCACGTTACGTTACCAGTCCGTTACGCTGAGGATAACGTCTTCACTAACGAACACACGAAAATTAATGTAGATCACAGGACGGTTAATCCCCCAAGTATATGTAACCTTACTATTAAACACCCTAAACTAACCTAATCTTCAGGAGATCCATTAAAACTAACTATATAATATACGTAACATAAGTCTATTTACCAGTAGAAAATAAATACAAAATTGTCCAATATTACGAAATTTTCTTTTTTTATAGTATCATTTCTTCCACCTCGCCGCCCCCCCCCCTCCCAAAAAAAAATAAAAAAATAAAATAAAAATATACAAAATGAAAATAAAAATCTACCCAGCTCACAAAACCTCAAACTAATAATAAAATTCCAATGACAGATTCAGACTCCGGTTCTCAATATCTTTTTGTCACAGCACCGGGTATTGCCATAGCCTGTGTACAAAAATAACACTACGACCTTCACACGCACAAAGATAATTTGACACAGTACGCGTTTACAGTATGACGCTTGCTTACGACATTAGACTTGGTTTGGTTAGGTTAAGTTTAGATAGATTAGGTTAGGTTAAGTTTGGACTGGTTAGGATAGGTTTGGTTTGGTTAGGTAAGGTTGTTCCGTTTGAGTAAGTCTGGATAGGTTGGATTAGGTTTAGTTAGGTTAGGTTATGTCAAGATGGATAAAGTCTAGTTTGTTTTTACACACACACACACACACACTTCCCAAGCTCACCTATGCCTCCCCCACCTGGTCTTCCTCCCTAAATGCCACACAACGTAAACACCTAGAAAAAGTGCAAAGAGGGCATGCAAGATTATTCTCTCCCCTTCCTACTCCACATATCAAGAAGCGCTCAACACACTGACCCTTTCGACTCTCACTGACCATCACCACGACCTCATTTGCAAATTTGGTAAGAAGCTTCTACACCATCCTCGACACCGGCTCCTACTACCACCTGAGATCCCTAGCCCGAGAATTGCTGTTCGACACCACAACCGCATCCAGCCCATACGTGCACGAACTGATCGCTATAAGAACAGCCCAGTCCCAACCATTGTAAAAATTATCAATAACTTGTAATAAACCAGTGTATTCACTCCCAGTAAACACTTCTTGCACTGTCACTATGTTGAAATGAACTGTAGTTTGAGCTTTTCCCCATCTAGTTATTATATGTCTTATTTGTGTCACTTATGTTACTTGTATATTATTTGTAATTCGTAACCCATTCCCCAAATATGTAACTGTATATTTTCAGCCTTCTGGCTGCCAAGCTCTTTCAATAAACCGTTAATTATTATTATTATTATTTTTTACACACACACACACACACACACACACACACACACACACACACACACCAAACTACAGTGTCTATCCCTGCACCGTACAAGGTGAAGCTTAGCCACAAACTTCTAATACGTGATTATTGGATTTTACAGTTTAGCGTCTCCCTGTAATGGTGGCGGTGAGGTGGGGAGGGATGGGACGGGACGGGACGGGACGGGGCGGGGCGGGGCGGGGCGGGGCAGAACGGGGCTTTAAGGGTGTTTTTTTAGTATCCTTCAGCTGGGAGGATGAAGGACACGTGCCCCCGGGGGAAAAGTTATTGGAACATTTGAAGGCTTAATTTTTTTTCTTTCTTTTAAATGACCAGCACCAGGGATTTTTTTCTACCATGAAGGTTAAAGCCACAAAGAAGGAAGAAAAAATCACGCGAGAAAGTGAATCGCGTATAAATTCTAACCTCATAAAAAAAAGCGAATCACTTGAAAGACAAACACGTAGTCAGGCTGTTTGGTCTTGGTGTTGAAGCTTCGTGTCGCTGCATTGTATCTGTGAAGTCATGCCGCTAATACCACTCTGTCTTTATTAACTTCTAATATACTGTCTTCATTATTTGAGCACTACAGTAAGTTATATTGTCATTATTAACTTATATTCTTACACGTCAAATTATATAAACAAACCATTATCTCCCAAGTATATTATTTTTTTATCATTAATATTCTCATAATCCATTAAAAAGTAACAATATTTTAATACACTAGCGACCTTTATTGCCAATATAAACATCTTATACGCCATTAACCATCATTTTTTCAAGTATAGTCACAAAAATGGCGCCTCTGACCCCTACCCCCGGGAGGTCATCACGTAAAGTCGGTTGGTGTGTCGGTTACAACGGTCACGGTTCAAACGCGCCTATCAGAGGGCTTGTTTTCTCCCGCGGTAAATTAAGTCAACCTCACGGCCCAGTAATCCTCCAATGATCGCCGGTTTCTCTTTTATCTCAACTTACTGCCGGGAAAGTTCCTCCTAGGCCTTACGTCTCAAATGGTTCCGAGTTTAGATCACTTAAAAAAAATCACCCCAGCTTGTTTCATCTGGTGGCTAAACACTCTAACACTACAGGGGGGGGTTACCGTTAGTGTGGTTAACCCGAAGGTGAAATAATTCAGGGACTAATCCTCAAGTGAGTCGTATGCTTCAATTTCTTTCTCAAAAATTAAGCGTTCAATAACACATACAAGTATATTTACGGTAAAGTCTCTGCGTTATTTCGGTGACATTTTAACTGCTATCTTTCGGCACGGTAAAATATCTCCAGTGAGTCAACTAAAAGCCGACTCACATCTCCTGTTAGAATAATTTAATCCAGGAACCTCTTGACAGACTGGTATACGCATTTTAGTAACGGTATAGTCTCAGAACAATTTTGACGCTATTTTATGTGTCGTAGTCAAGGAGAGGCAGTAAGATACGTTTTCATTTATCTCAGTTGGTAATGTAGTAATTGGATTACCTGAAGATTAGCTCCCACGTGCTTACTTCACTTTAAGATAAACTAAACTTACACTAACCTAACCTAACCACCCTAACGCTAGCCTAACCCAATCTAACCACCTAAACGCTGACCTAACTTAACCGTATCTAAACCCTCTAACGCTAACTTAACCTAATCTAATTTAACCATTCCAACGCTAACCAAAACCTAACCCCCAAGGTATAGCATTAAGAATGAAATAAACTAGGGGGGCTAATTTTCAGGTGATCCGAGAAATTTAAAGCCAGGAACCAAAACCGGATCTTGGCGAAGTTCTTCCTGGCGTGTAAAACAAAAGAAGGTTGATACAGGCGATGAGGAACGCCCAGGTAGTAAGCTAAGCCACGACGCTGTTTTGTTTACACACTACCGGACGTGTTCTTGACGTGTCGAGGACGTGTTGAGGACGTGACGGAGACAAGACTTTCACCTCTTGTGTTTCTCATGACTCTCGCTGGCGTTGAGGTTGTCTCCTTGTCTTTGTTTTGGACGATACTGTGTTTTGACTTGGTATTGTTATTGTAACGTAATACAGTAGTATTGTTTTGCTTGTGTTGTGGCCTAATGCTATTGCTGATGTGGTCAAGTATTACTGTTATTGATGTTACTGTTGTTGTTATTGATGTTATTGTTGTTGTTATTGATCTTATTGCTATTGCTGCTGTTACTGTTGCTTCTATTAATGACGTCCTTGCTATTTTTTGTTAGTGTTTATGTTGTTGTTGTCGTCACTATTCTCACTGCTGTTGCTCTCATTACTATTATTATCATTATGTTGTTATTGCACTGTTGCTGTTCTTATTGTTATTGTCGTTATTGTTATTCTCACTATTATTACACCTCCTCATCTTCCCTCTCATGTAGACATTATTAATCACCCGAGTGTTTCTTTCAACCTTTTTCTTACCAACAAACTAAGGTCACAAATACCAACACTTCACTTCCGGGCAGACCACCTTGAGCCCTGAGACCATGTACTTTGGCCCAGTACCCCCTTAAACGCCCTCATTTCTACCTTTCGGGGTTAAGTTAAGAAATTTTAGGTCTTTTTTGATTTGTAGAATTTAGGGTCTTGTTTGAGGGTCTTTTTTTTATTTTTGGGACTTTGGACTCAAGGGGTTAAGACAGTGTATTGAAGGGGTTGAATCAATGCACTCAAGAGCTCACGTAACTGTACTCTAAGGGTTAATACATCGTACTAAGGTGTTAAGACAGACACCATATTCATGAATTTAAGACATCGTCCTCAAAGGGTTAAAACATCGTCCTCAAAGGGTTAAAACATCGTCCCCAAGGGGTTAAAATATACTTAAAATCTAAGACAGGACATTTCACCACCTTACCCTGGTAGAATCACATGTACAATCCACACTCCTGCAACACTCACCTGGAACACAAAGAAACACATAATTAGCAACACTGACAAGAAACAAAGGGCAAAAAAGAATAAAATATATTAAAATATAACAAACACTGAATTATCTTACGTGAAAATGATGAAAAGGAGAGAGAGAGAGAGAGAGAGAGATTATTGAATAAAACATGAAAAATATACATTGATAAAACATAATTAATAATAGACAATTATAGAAGATAAATAACAAATGATTAAAAACAGCTGACACTATTTGATGAACGAATAATAACTACCTATAAAAACAACTAAATTTTCTCATTACAACAATAACAAACAACTAATAATGAGTTAGATGTCCTGAATAATTAAATCACGATAATTACGGTAATAAAGAGCGGAGATAATTATAATAAGTAATGTGAAATAATTACCAACAACAACGTTTCATGAAGTTTTAGCAAAAAAATTTATCCACTTAAAATACTTTCTAACACCAATGAACTAAATTCAAGCCAATTAAACACATTCTTACAACTCTAAAGACCAAAACAAAATCCTTCACATCACGAACGTTTCAAAATCCGTGTTCTGGATTCTAATATGACGAACGCTACGTGTTGATAAGTTCCTCCAGATAATCCGACACAGATCAGGTAAATACAAACCCCCTTCTTAACGAGACGTGACATTCTCTTGAGTATGTTGTTTTATAAATGATTCGCCGTAAAGAACACGAGTCACGTATGTTTTAGAGAATTTATTCGTACTTGACCTAAATAAATATATAAAACACTGTGAAAATTAGGATGAAGCTCTAACACTCAATGGTGATATAAAGAGATAACAATTCGATACGTTTTTAGTAAAGGATGAATGACCTAACGATGCTATTTCAGTATGATGAAAACTGACGAATTCGCTATACCGTTTAAGCGGCTATGTAAAACTATGATAAATTCGTTATACACTCTTAATGGCGACGTAAAACAGACACACTTTGCGACGTAAAATAGGCAAAAGTCGGTATAGTCTAAACAACGACGTAAAACAGAGACATAACGTTAGTAGTACACATAGTAACTTATCAATCCAGCACAGATATCCACTTTCACGCTTCCTTTGGCAGAGAGAGAGAGAGAGAGAGAGAGAGAGAGAGAGAGAGAGAGAGAGAGAGAGAGAGAGAGAGAATAGAAGGAGAGTTGTGTGTGTGTGTGTGTGTGTGTGTGTGAGAGAGAGAGAGAGAGTTGCTGTAAACAAACGCACACCCACTTCACATTTCCTATCAGTCTCGTTGTCATCCATTTTCTACGCTTGTTTTGTTTCCGTCACTCCTCAGCTGATTCACCGAGAAAGCTCAAATCCGTCACAAAAAGTTTAATCCGTCACAAATAGCTGAATCCGTCCCTAAACAGGTAACTTTTGGCTCACCGCAACAGCCAAATTCACCACCAAACACTAAATCCACCAGAAAAGTTAATATTCACCAATTTGTTAATTCACAACACAAACTATATTTAACACCACAAAAGTTATATTTAACACTATATACAGCTAAAACCATCATAAAAATCTAATATTAAAAACAAAAAGCTATATTCACCATCAGAAAAGCTAAATCGTTGTCAGTGTATGCATTTTCACCTTTGCACTCGGAGTTATCACTTAAGACCCTTTGAGAATCCACTTTTGTGACGTAACTTCACTTAGGCTGTTAGATGTAGCCTCTTAATCTTAGTTAAGGAAAATTTAAGTAAAAACCCTTGCAAAAAAAAATAAAAAAGATAAATAAAATTTAAAAAGTAAAAAGTAAAAAACAAAAATAATAAAAAATCAACAGGGACAAGACAGACAGATAACTGGCACTATCATCACATATCAGGAGGTAGACGGGTGGGCGGGGTTGTTGGCGGGCAGGGATGTGGGCGGGTGGGTGGTGGTGTGCATGACTCCACACAGTACACGGGTGAGCTGGCTCAAAGGGGAAACTTACCCACCAGCAGCTCAACATTACTGAAAGCAAAACCTTCCCAGATCTTTTTCACGCTGGTGTAATTCCTGGTATTACTCCTCACTGAGAGAGAGAGAGAGAGACTCCCTCCCCACCTCACTGAGAGAGAGAGACAGAGAGACTCCCTCCCCACCTCACTGAGAGAGATTCCTTGCCTCCTCCCTCCATCATCATCATTATCTCCTTCCAGCGAGTGTCATATGCCTGACCAACCATTCTTAAAAAAATTGTACGATAAGGGATGATTTTTTGCCGTGACTGGAGATATGTGACTGTATCTAACTGGCTCACGTAAGCAACGAGACAAAAAGTAATTCTTAAAGGCTGTTAATACCGACCATTCACTTTAACTGGAGATGTGTGACTGTAACTAACTGGCTAACATACTAACCAAATCTGAAATACGAACCCTTGTGAATCCATGTTCGTGTCTCAGCTGCAGTGAATCAGTAGATAAAGTTCTCTGACCACCAGTTACCCAGAGAAAACAAAAATGAAACGTACAAAATATCTCTTCGGGATCCGGCTGCTGCTCCTTAACAATCACGCGTCGCTCAGTCATGCGAGTGTGTGAAGTAGCCATTGGGGTGGGGGAGGTGGGGGGTAGGGAGAGGGAGAAGGAGAGGGGGAGGGATGAAAGGAGAGGGAGAGGGCGAGGAGAAAACTAGAGAGGGAGAGGAGGGGACAGGTATGACTATAAACAACTTCTCCCTCCTTCAAGACATAGAAATCCACCCTCATACAATCCCGTGTACACTTTCTGATTTCCAACTGTGGTGAAATCTTACTAACACCTCCTCACTGACCACCCTAAACTCTAGCACAACATGCACACACGTGGGTGGGTAAAGACGTGTACTTTATATGTGCACAATTCACACACTGACGGGAGACTGTTGTTGTTTACTTGTGGAGATTGAAAAAAAAGATAATGATGATAATAATAATAATAACAATAATAACATCAATAATATCAATGATCTTAAATTTCTCTTATTTACGAAGCTTTGAGAATCAGTGGCAGGATTCTACACACGCACACACACACCTCTACACACACACCTTAATTAGTATTCACGTAGCGGCGACCTAAACAAGTGAAAAGAAAGACTAATTCACTCACAAGACTCACAATGTGTCGGAGGCTCCCGGTAGATAAGTTATCAGGGTGGCACAGTTGGTTTACATCACCGGTAATTTAAGACATAATATATTTCCTTAATTTACGTGTGTGGGGTCCTGGTTAATAGGAGAAGGTGACATTTACTATTATATTATTTTTGCTATTATTTACATTATTTTGTGGTGGGAATAGATAAATAATAGAGCTGGTATTATTACGATGATGACAATGATGACGATTTTAAGATTATATTATGACAAAGATTAAATTCATCTGGTCAATCATAACCAAACCAGTCCAAAGTCGACCTCGGTTACGGTGGATCATGATGACTTACATTAGTGGGTTACATAAATGTAATTCGATTTTATCTCGGTCATGGTAAATAATGTTTTAGTGAAGTAACTACTAGAGTGCGGGAAATGAATGACAGGCGTTGAGGACTTATTGGTAAATATTATGTTTAAACTTCACAGATAAAAATAAACCACGTAACTAACATATGGCTGATGTTATCCGTATTTCCAAGAAATAAACAATGCAACAGAGGCGTTCTTTTCGATGTAAATCTGACAAAAACGTCACTTTCGAAATGCTGGGACGAATAGCTGAGAGATGGAAGTGTTGCCACCCTTGTTCTCCGCCATTAACTCTCACTGGTGTTTCAGTTCTAGATGATCAATACACGTGATTATTCATGAGTGTTGGCAAACGTGACACTGGCCTAGATGACAGTGCGTGGGAGGGAGGGAGAAGGGGCGTGGCGGTGTTGCTGTCGCACGAGTCGCTACACTTGGCTGCCTCCCGCTGACCGCTAAGGTTAGCTGCCACCACACCAACGTTCCCAGATACTCGTTGGCGACTCTGCTTGACGGGGGTTGCCTCAGTCTGGCCACCGTCACGACCTTGGCTATTTTGGTGATTGTCAAGAATAGTTGTAGTCTTTCATATATGACGAAAAAACCCTAATTCTTACTGAAATATATACAATTTCCCACTAAAGTCGGTATTCGTTATAATACACCTATTATCTGTGCTTTTGAACCTGGAACGGATTCTCGAAGACTGTATCAACTCATTTTGTCCCCGGCCGGTACTAAGGGAACGCTATATAGTTAAGGCTGAATCAGGGAATAATTTTGATGGCACTTTGTTTTTTAAATGCATATTCTCCCATCTCTAGATACGAGAAATTTTTAACATACGAGCTGCTGAGAAACCAAGAATGTTAACCATAAACTCGCCTCACGAACCTTTAAAACACATGACACTCTACCCTATAATACACCCTTCAGAGCCAACCACAGCCCAGGGTGAGAGAGCCTAACAGAGCCTTGTTGTGACCGGGAGACACGCGAGGATGGTCACCTTCGTCTACGCCTCTTGATAGGTTTCGACTGGCTGTTTCTTGTGTGGTTCGGTCATGCTCAACACTCTCCAACAAACTCCTGAACCTTCGAACCCCCCGAAACCCCGTAGCATTGAACCTGCGAACCCCCGAAACCCCGTAGCATTGAACCTTCGAACCCCCTGAAATACCGTAGCATTGAACTCTCGAACCACCAAATATTCACTCAAATCCCTGATCCCGCAAACTGTATACCGAGCAGCTGAATCCTTGAATCCCTGAACCCACCAAACATTCGAACACCTGAACCCTGAGACCGCCAAACATTCGAACGCCTGAACTCTGAACCCACCAAACATTCGAACACCTGAACCCTGAGACCGCCAAACATTCGAACGCCTGAACTCTGAACCCACCAAACATTCGAACATCTGAACCCTGAAACCACTGAACATTCGAACCCCTGGAAACAAAATTGAAGTTATATTTCAATGTATCTAACCTTGAATTGTCTGATAATTAATGATACTTAAACTAGTTATAACCACCATTATCCATAAAAAAATAAATAATAGACAGACATAATACTCGATACTCCCCCAAAGAAGCTAATTATTATAATCCTTTTCATATATAGTTAATAGTTATAAGATATAATTACTCTTAATTATCAGAGTATTCAGGTTGACACACACACACACCAATCAGACCATGCCATGCCCCCTTTCACGTGGATTCTGCCTCGACACCCGCCAGGTAAAGGTAAATGTGACCCAGCCAACACAAGTAGCCAGGTAGGGGTCACTTGGTCAGGTGTGGGGGAGAGGGTGGGGGGGAGAGCCGTCTTAGTAACCAAGCGCAGGTAGAATTCCTCTGGGTAACTGGCTGGCGGGTAACATCATCGCTGCCACACTAGTACACCATCACACTCGTGCTCTTACACTACACGAGTACACCATCACCACCACCACACTAGCACACCCATACCACCACGCTAGCACATTACCACCCTAGTACACCACCACCACTAACACCATTACCACATCACACTTCTAAAATGACACACACAGCCCAGTTCTTACCAATTCCTTTTTGCATACATAACCTGGCGAATCTTTCCCCTTTCTCTATATCTCACGTAACTAAAACAAACATATCTATAATTTCACACACACACACACACACCGTTGTTATCAGTAATGTAATTCACTAAACTTATCAATGTTGACAAAATACACCGCCAGGACGCCTCCGGGATCACAATTCACCTTAACACCCCCATGAATCACCAATATGTCTTTCTAATATGGATTATAGGATCATAGACAATCGAACCAGTCTTTTTGCACAGGTCAGAGAGGAAATGCCAAGCGGTAGTGGCATCCAACCCTCTTACACCCGCCAGCGCTAAACGTCTGGCGAGAGATTCCAACCCCTGTAGCCGACGCTATTTTGGGGATGTGTAATTTTGTCTGATGGTCTGCGTTCCTCTCGTGATGGAATGTCATTATGTGAGACTTAATTTATAATTATATAAGCAGCTGGAATGGCCTGTGTGGAAATAAACGAAAAGAAATGATTGTGGTCTTTGCTAAAGCCAATTATTTGTTTGTTTTGGTGGTCAATATAACGTCTTACTGGAGACCATAATAACTCATTTAATTCAATAAAATAAGTCAACTACAGCAACAGTGAAATCATTTAAATGGATTGTCGAAAACTGATTGAATTGCAAAAATAAGAATGTTTGTCCGATTACAAGGCCTTGATCGAACTGGAGAGGAGCCAGTTTGAAGCCTTGGGGGACGCCACCGCCTGTCTGGCCTCCTAACACGACCTACCCAGGTTGTCCTAAGGTCGCTCTTATGTCCTGGGGGAGGTAGACGACCCTCCGTTCCTCTCTCCCCCTGTCTGATGACCCTCCGCCTCATCAGGGAAGATTCCAGGTATAAACTTTGCTAACCGTCTGAGGTCGATCCCCACCTTCATGTACAATTACTAAACGTCCGAGGGACCTCCTTATCTCTTTTGTTCAAGGCTACTAATGATAGTACTTCTTAGCAAGCATAATATTTATCTAAAGATACGAAAGTTCTGAACTTGACTCTTGTGACATGTTTAACTCGCAAAAGAACCAGTTTTCCAAATTTATCAAGAATCCAAAATTACATGTAGGCTACTTTACAAATATCTAACGTGCATCACTAAGCGAGGACCACAAACATTATATCTTCGTGTCTCTACTGTGTCTCTTGATGTATTTTCCATTGTCTGGTTAAAGTAGCCTTGTATTTAGTGTACTAACAATGGAAGAATACCATCCTTTGTGACTACTGACTCTTAACCACTAGGTAGGTGTGAGCGTGAGGGTCACCCATTCTTCCCTCCGTAGCTCACCTCCACGGTACATCATCCCATTAACACCCACGGCCTTCTACTCCTTAACCCGATCCTGTCTGATGACGTGTAGCGAGGTACAACACTCCTCCCTCCTCCTCCTCGGTGCCATGACCCCACACCTCCACCTCTTTTTTTAAACCCTGTCTGGAGAGGTGCGCCCCCTCCCCCCACCCCCTTCCTCCTACACCTCCACGTCCCCGTCTTCTCACTTCCACGAATCTTCTTTCACTTGTCTCATGACACTTAAAAAGACATGACCACCTCCTGCCATCAGCCACTTGACTCCCTCACTGCCCTCTCCTCCACGATCCCTCTAAACTCCCTTCCCTTTCCCTCCAAGTCCCTAACCTCCCTCACCCTCACCTCCCTGACCCCTCCCTCAACTTTACCTTAAGGCGCCTGGGTTTTCCAACACAATTTTCCTGCCTTCTGTTGAACTAGTAGTGCTCCACGGTGACCACATGCTTCTGTTGGCTGCCTTTCTCTCTGTCTCTAGTCTGTCTCCAGTCTGTCAATTTACTTATGGTGTCTGAGTGTCTGTTTCTGTCGTCTGCGTTTATTTCTACTGTGTGTGTTTTTTTCCCTAGTTTTGTCTATTTTTGTTTTCGTCTGTGCGCTTGTCTTGTCTGTATGTCTGTCTATTTTGGTCGCCTGTTAGTTTTTTTTTTCAATTTATCAATTTCGTTTAGTCTATTTCTATCTTCGTCTACATGTGTGAATTATTATCCGTCTCTCTTTTTCCATTTCTATTCGTTTCTCTATTCCCATCTACTCCTTGTCGCCTTTTCCCTGTGTATGGTAGACGGGTGGAGACAAACAGAACAAAGGAAGACAGCAACAGGAGCATAAACGGAAGCAACAGACAAGAAGGGGGGGGGGGCACACGCAACAGCACTAACAGATCCGAAGTGTGAACGAGGTCAGGTCAAGACTGTAAACTGTTGTAAGAGAACTGGACAATGACTGTAAACTGTTGTAAGAGGACTGGCCAGTGACTGTAAACTGTCATAAGCTATAATTAGCGAAAACAATAAAATAAAATGACCTTACGAACTTCTGAGAATCCGTGACAGTCATTAGCTAAAAGACTGACCTGTGGGAGTGGATGTTTGTGGTGAGTGTGAGTGTGTGTGAGTGTGAGTGTAAGTGTGTATGTCACAAGCAAGTTACTCAACACGGGTGACTGACCTCTACACACACACAGTCCCCAATTATACTCTAACAATGTGGCCCAGTTAGAGCTGTGTCTGCTAGCTCTATGAATGCAACCCTGACTGTAAGATTAGGTCACTCGCTGAAATAACTTGTCTCTTTAGGTTATCTTCTGGTATATACATTATTATCTCTCAATGTCTCTCACTGTTTCTCACTTTCTTTCTTACTGTCTCCTATAACCTCTTTCTCTACTCGTGTATCTCACCATATCTCTCTCTCTCTCTCTCTCTCTCTCTCTCTCTCTCTCTCTCTCTCTCTCTCTCTCTCTTTCTTTGTTTCTCACTATCTCTCTTGCTATGTATCCTTCTCTCAACCAACTCAAAATATCTCTCTTTCTCTCTTCCAACTACTATCTCTCTCACCACCTGGATGACATTCTCTCTTTAGTCTCTGGCCGGATATCTCTCAGCAGCGAGCCACCAACAAGGTCAAGGTGAGAAATGATGTTGGTTAAGACTTGAGATTTAACCTTTTGAAAGCCTGCCTGACCAGTCTCCTCCTCCTCCTCTTTCTTTCTTTATTCTCTTTTCCTCCCCTCCTCCTTCTTCCTTTCTTCTCTCTTCCTCTTTTTTCTCCTTTATTTTCCTCCTCCTTCCTTTCTTCTCTTTCTCTCTTCCTCCTTCTGTCTCCCCTTTATTTTCCTCCTTCTGTCTCCCCTTTATATTTTCTTCCTCCCCCCTTTCCCTTCCTTCCCCCTTTATCCCGTTTTCTCTTTTTTCTTCCCCTCTTCTTCCTTCTCTCTTTATCTCATTCCGCTTCTTCTACCTCCTCCTCCTTTTTTCTTCTCTCTTGTTCTTCGCATCTCTCTTCTTCTTCCTCCTCTCCTTCCTTCTTTCTTTCTCTCCTCTTACCTACTCATCCTTTTCTCCCCCTCCCTTTCTCTCCCCATCTATTCTTCTCCCCTTTTCTTTGTATCTCCTCTCCTCCCTTTCATCCCATTAAACTTTTACTCCTTTCCCTCCTCTTCCTTCTTCCTTCCCCCCCCCAAGTAAGGATGACCCCCCTCCACCGTGATTATTCTCAACAACCAGTTTAAGTTATTATTGGTCGGGTAGTTAGCGTGGACGTAACGAGGTGGTTAAGTAATGTGTGCACCGTGATTGGTCATGTGTGTGTGTGTGTGTTTGAAGCATCGTGTATGTGTTCACTGAATGAGTGTTTGTATGTTTTTGGAATCGTTTACATGTATGCATTTATGTATGTATGTATGTATGTATGTATGTATGTATGTATGTATGTATGTATGTATGTATGTATGTATGTGATCTACTTTTGGCTGCCTGTAACCATGTCTACAAGTGACTGAGTGTGTGCGTGCACGTATGACTGCGTGTGTGAATATGAACATGCGTAGGTTGTACACATGTAAGTGCGTATGTATGTACAGTTGCCTTCATTCATAACGGGTACAGTGGCTGGCGTATTTTGTGAGGCGTATTACTTATATTGTTTCTAATTTATTCAATAACAAATAAATAAAGTGAATTAAGAACAATAATCTTAAAATAAAACGAAGACTTGTATGAATAAAAATAAAAATGGCTTACAATGACACATTACGCGGGAAAGTGTTGCCAACCGAAGCGTATCGTTGCCAAGTCTGTGGCGAGAATTGTTATTTAACATGAAAGGCGCCGACTTTGACTGCTCATCGTGAAATTATGAGAGAGAGAGAGAGAGAGAGATGTTAAGGGAATTATTGGTATCGTATTATTATTATTATTATTATTATTATTATTATTATTATTATTATTATTATTATTATCAGCGGTAAAGGACCTCATGTATATTATTGGTTTATTCCCAATCAACATTTCCTGAAAACTTCAAATGTTTCTTTAAATATAATTAAAGTTTTTTCCTCCCATTATTTTTAGGACATCTCTTCTCATATCTCTACAGTTATCTATTCATATTATATCCACATATCCCTCTGACACACACACGTTACCACGCGTCCAGTCTAACATAGGGAACATGACCTCGGCCTGGATCACGTCATAGGAAACACTTACTCAAGCCTCTCATAAAACTTTACGCTTCTTGTCAACCTCAGTCAACCTCAACAGACACACGTACTAACAACACAAACTTCGACAGACTCTTGACTTATAAATGAACACAACAGAACACAGCAAAAAAAAAAAAAAAAAAGAAACAGAAACGAGTAGAAGTAAATATTAGTGTGGATGCGAGAGACAATATTTTCCCGCGCTTTTTACGTAAATATTGAATCTCGTATATCAAGCGAGAAACTGTAGTAATGAAAGGCAGCAAGGTGCATATTATAGCCAATATCGCCTCTTCAAACGCTACTCCCGGCTGAATATAACATGTAATCCAACCTTATCAACCCAGAAACTGTGTAGTCTATTGAGTGAATTATCTCTGAGAACTGAGATGGAGATAATAAGACGAAGAGAGAGAAGAATGACTTACAATTTGGAAATACTCCGTCATGGATTCCCAGAGATTACTAAGTCACGTGTTGTCACTTTAAATCATATTGGAACTCATCTAAATGGTGTATTTTAATCTAAGACATCCAAATAACAGTGAAAACATCGCTGGGAGTGAATTAGACATCAAGAATAACAAGATACGGAGACCACAACTGGTAGTAAGAATGACGATGTATCTCTGAGAATGTGGAGGAGGGTTTGGTAGCGAGCTTCTCACCATCACTGAGGAATGTCATAATAACCTCAGATTACGGCAATTGTTTTCACTTTTCATGTCTCTGGTATATGAACATTCCATCATGGCGGTGATTACAGTTGGACACTCGCTTGACTATTATGTATATTTTTCAGCGTTTTGGCGGGAGTTTATGTTCTATTTCTGGCGGAAACTTTCGATTAAACGGGAATTACCTTCACGTTTCTTACACACTAACAGATGCTGTCTTCACTACACACACACACACACGAGACCCAAACACACACACTGCTCAACTCACATCCGCACCCTCTTCCCTCACAGACATACAGTACATATACAGATCCCCTTAACACACACACACACACACACTCAGGAATACAGGCATACATAACCCCCCCCACACCCACAGATATACACACACATCCTCTCTCTCACGTACACGCACCCCACTTAAGCACGCCCACCTACCCACATATCAACACAAAGGGCGCCACATGTTGGACCACCAGCGAGGTTGAAGGGTCAAGAAGAACTCCGGGGTCAGAGGTCAGCGGGACGAGCCTTTCCTGAGATGACCACAACACCTGCTTCTTCCTACCTCTCCTATTCCTTCTTATCTCCATCTTCCTTCTTTTCATCTCTTCTTCATCTTCCTCCTTCTATCCTCCCCTTCTTCTCTTCCTTCTCTATTCTCCTTCCTCTTTCCTATCCTAATCCTCTACTTCCTCATCCTCCGCTTTCATATTTTTTCTTTTTGTTGTTTAATTCTTCTTTTTCTTCTCTCTTCTGTTTCTCTCTCTTTATAATTCTCTTCCTTTATCTGCTCTGTGTGTTTTCTTTAATAGACAGGCCTAATAAATGTCACCCCTGGAGAACGCCGTAGGTACAGAGGTAGTTAATTAATACTATGGGGTAATAATTTTCCACCCAGCCTGACAGGAGAGAGGGGGCGAGGAATGATCTTAGGTGATGGACAATGGTAGGATAATGGGTTATGGTAGGGTAATGGGTTATGGTAGGGTAATGGGTTATGGTAGGGTAATGGGTGATGGTAAGGTGCTGGAGGATGCCAGGGTGATGAACGAGAGCCTGTTGACCCGGCATCGTGACTAGCCACTTCTAAGGTGAGTCCTGTGGCTTACACCGAGAGAATTCACTTACTTTCTCACTATATGTCCTACACATCCGATATCAATTTCATAAACAACTTGTGGTCACCTTAGAGCAGTTTAAAATAGATTTAGGTCAATTTCACGAGCATTAAAGACACGTTAAAAGTCCACTCGCAACAAAAAAAGGGAAAGGCGTAATTACTTAAAAATACCTGGAGGAGGAATACCTTAATTAGTGGTCTATTTGATCTGCCTGGAGGGAAAATTCAACAACTATTTCCTGTGGCTATTTGGCTATTTTCTCTCTCCCTCTCCCCTACCGTTGTGGCTAGTTAAGTGTGTTGTGGAGCCATGAGGTGTGTGCCACTCTCATCGGGCGGCGCTAAAACCTCTATACGCCACGGCACCACGCCCAAATAACCCCCACGTCAAGCCACCACACACCCACCACGCCAGCCACACAAACCACGGCCTTAATGATCAGATAATCCCACGCTTCGCCCCGTAAATTATTATTGCATTTTTTCTAACCTATAGAACAATGTGTCCCAGAGGCTACAACAGGAGAGGTATATGGGATAGATGTATTGATGGCTTATCGGAAAGTTGCATTCAAACCCTCTTAGTTCTGATTGGTTGAAATTATGTCTAGCATGATCAAGTGGAGGTTTCAGGTGTAGGGGGTGAAGGGGAGGTGATGGATGATTTCAGGTATGGATGTGAGATGTGGAGAGGGAGGGGAGAGGAAGGTGTGGAGGGGTGAGGTGGGGAGAGGGAGGTGTGGATGGAAGATGAAGGTGTGTGGGTGAGGGGGGTGGGGGAGTGGGGTGGTGTGATGGAGAGATGAAATGAGGAGGTGTGACCGCGCTTAGGGAGGAGTGGGAGGGGGGGGTCAGGGGCCAGTTGTGGGTTGGAGTGGAGAGGGTGGAACAGAGGGGGTGGAGTTAGGGGGGAGGTGGAGTAGTGTGTGAATAGTTTGTGAGGTTAGCAGGGGTAAAGAGATAATAATAATCATAACTAATAAACACAATCTTTAACATAAACACCAGCACTTACTTAAACACACCACACCATACCTCAACACACCACACCACACCACACCATACCTCAACACACCACACCACACCTCAAAACACCACAAAAAAGAACAATCCACACAAAACTACATCACAACACCAGCCAAGAATTACCATACAAACCACGTTATGGATAGCAACTCCATCCCGTCCCAAGTGTCTGGCAATATCCTTAACAGATCAACACAGGGTAACAAAGGCTTAGAAAGTTATAATATCAGAGCCACAAGGGAAATACAAAAGGTCTCTCTCTCTTACTTTCTTAAATCCTTTTCTTTTCTTTTTTCTTACCGACCAAATACGGGGATATTTTTTTACTAACCCAAACTGAGAGAGAGAGAGAGAGAGAGAGAGAGAGAGAGAGAGAGAGAGAGAGAGAGAGAGAGAGATGCTGTGGATAAACTCGGCAAAACATACACACAAAACTTCGGTATTCCCAGAGACAATATTTCCTCCGTGTAACTAGAGAGGGAGAGAGCTACAGTGTTATGGCTGACTCTCACAGTAATTTCGATAACATTATGGCCTTGATGTGTGTTTTATATCTTTTACCCCCGACGTGAGAATCCAGTACACTCTCACATCTCCAACTACGAGGTAAAAACATAACCTAACTTAACACTATTGATCAAGCTCCTAGATATGGATTTTCAAAGGTTCGTAAGATAATTTTTTTTCTTCTAAGTTATAAGACGGACGAAATTGACTCCCTTATGCTACGACACAGGCCAAAGTAGCGTCGAAATTATACAGAAAAACTAGAGGAGGAATTAACCTACGAGCTTACTAGACTCCAGGCGCTGGTCATGTGGGGTGCCCCTGCCCTCCGCGCGGGGAAGAAGCGTGCCTCATACATATTGATGGGCGGACAGACGGGCGGAAGGCTGGAGGAGCTTTTAGGCTTAAACTGTCAAAGCCCAGCGGGAGATCCTGCCATCCTGAAGGGCCAGGAGTCTCAAAGATCCTATTTTAACTGGTCCATGTAAATGAAAATTTAGGAACACGGATTGCCTACTTCCAGTCTGTATCAATTTAAGATTGACCACTTTAAGCCTAACCTAACCTAACACAACATAATCTAACCTAACGTAACCCTCCCAGGTAAGGTCAAGGTGTTATAAATTGACAAACATTCAGACAGATAAATCGATTAATATTTATTCTGTAAAGTCGTCAACCAAATTCATATCGATTTAGCACAGGTACACAAACAATATTCACATTGGTCAACACTACGCTGCCAGGAATACACACGTGTTCTCTCCTACTCAACAAGGAGGAATAACCCAAAACACGAAGATCTGCAACTCTCACCTACGGCCGACATAATGTTTACAACCAGTGATGTAGCTTAGTGCGCTCCGAAGGTGATGCATCTTAGCAAGCTTCGTGGCTGGTAATATTACTTCAGCTTTCTTTTTAACTACCAATAATCACCGAAAAAATACGACAATTTCTATCACCTTGAAAATACTAAACCAGATTAGATTATATAATATTTATTTTATATATAATGTATCAATACTTCAGGATTCCTAAACTACTGTTCTTTAGTGATTTCAAAGCTAATCTTCATCATCACAATCTAAGATACTGAGTTTGGATTCTCAAATGATCGTACGTTGAAAGTTGTGAGGAGAAAACACACCAAACAAGCTCTCCTGACACAAATATGATGTCAAAATTGCATTGAAGTCAGTTGTAACTTTCTCCCATAATCAACCAGGGAAAAATATATAAGTGAGAACATATAAGTAAGGTTAGGTTAGGTTAGGTTAGGGGAGGAGCTGGTGGCACTACACCGCTCTCTACCACACACAGGACGCCACTAAGGTCAAACCAAGATCAATGAAGACCCTTTACTGTTGAAATATCCAAACCTTGACAGTACAGCTTCAGACTTCATGTACTGGGGAATTCGACGAAATGTATCGAAAAAATAACCCGAGAGAACCTATGTAAAGTGTGAATTTCTGTGTTAATAATTTTTACAAAACCTATATTTTTATTGTCTGACAACTCCTACCATAACATAGCCATATACTAACACTTACAGTACTACGTTCCTTATCCTATCAATGGGCAAGCTGACCCATGTATACTAACAAGCTGACCCACGTATACTAACAAGCTGACCCACGTATACTAACAAGCTGACCCACGTTTACTAACAACCTGTCCCACGTATACTAACAAGCTAACCCACGTATACTAACAAGCTAACCCACGTATACTAACAACCTGTCCCACGTATACTCATATCCTGACCCACGTATACTCATAACCTGACCCACGTATACTAACAACCTGACCCACGTATACTCACAATCTTGCCCACCTTACCACATATACTACAAAAAACTGATTCAATAAAGGAAACTGAAGCAATTTAAGTTCCTGTGTTAAATGAGCGTCAAAGAAGGCGGCAGGCGATGTACACATTATCGGCGGTATTAAACACAAGAGGAAAACACTCAGCGGTCCATTGTGTGGTTTTTACAGCACCGCAGTTGTTTCTTGAGGCGTCACCGATAAATAAACTTTCACAGAAAACGAGTCTTACATTAATACCTCATGGCGACTGAGCCTTAGGTTATGGGACTAATGGCCAGTTTTAGTGAGAAAGCTACTATAGTTAGTTTTGTTGGGAAACCTAATGACCAGTTTTAGCGGGAAACACTAAAGAGCAGTTTTGACAGGAAATATTAATGGTCAAAAATTTTACGGGAAAACAACGGGGAAAATTTGGTAGCAATAATAATGTCGGGAAACCAAAGAGAGATTATTTTGGCGAGAAATTTAATGACCAGTTTTGTTAGGAATACTAATGTTGGTGTTTTGGCGAGAACGCACTAAACATGAGCTGTGCCTCGCAGGTCTACACACAAAATGATTTCCTCGCGTCACCACGTAATTACTGACCCATAAGTCTTGTTGGCCCATAAACTTGACCTGAACTTAGGCTTGTAGTCGCCCGTCTTGACTCTAAATAACAAAACTAACCACCAACCTCTTGTTTATGTTCCAACCTCGGTCTGGGTCCTTAGAATCTCGTATGTGAAGTGAAGTTGTAAGACCGAACACAAGCTGACTGTCTTTAGGGATCTAGACAGCTGGCTCTCTTAAGCAACAGCCCGAGACTATCATAACTAGATACGTTCTCATTGGAATCTGAGGTTAAAAATAGCTGACGTACGAATCTGTGAAAATCAGAACTAAATCGTAAGAATCTGTAAAAATCAGAATCAAACTCACTGTCCTAAGAATCTGTGAGAATCAGTTCCGAGGATCTGAGAGAATCCACTAACACAAACTCCAGGTAATGCTTTAGAAAGTTACTTAAAAGGGAGGGGAGGGGAGGGAGAGGAGGGAGGGAGTAGGGGAAAGGAGGGAGAGGGGGAGGGGAGGAGGGAAAGGGGATGTTCTATAGTCCCCTTTGTGCCTTTGATCCAGAGCTTGATATACTATGTCTAACCTTACCTGACCATTACTCCAGGGTCGTGACCTTTAAAGGGGGTATTGGGGGGAAGGGGAAAGGGAGGAGGAGGGAGGTGTACGTTTTTGGGTGTATGATCATTCCTTCAGGGTCGTGATCTCTACCAATACCAACCAACCTACGATTCCAGTGTCCCTGTAACTTGCCCAGAGTAGCAAGTGTAAGGCGCCCTGAATGGTTAAATACTGTACTGTGTCAGATATGGGAAGTAAGATAAGGTATTCATATGTAAAACACAGCGTAAACCATTGATGATAAATTGAAGCGTAAACCATTGATGATAAATCGAAGCTTAAACTCTTAATGATAAATTGAAGCTTAAAGCAGGCAGGTGAAGCTTCAAACTACAGAAAGCCCTTACATTGCAATACATATTTTTGTGTTATATTTGTGTGTGTATGTGTGTGTGTGTGTGTGTGTGTGCGCTTTTCTAATAAATTTATGTAGGCTGTCTGTAACTCTGGTATCCATTGTATCTTTCTGTAATTCTTTAGTATCTCTCTCTCTCTCTCTCTCTCTCTCTCTCTCTCTCTCTCTCTCTCTCTCTCTCTCTCTCTCTCTCGTGGGGTCACTTTCTAACTGGGTAGTAAAGGGTGAAAGTTTCTCTGAGGGACAATACAACAATACTTTTTAAGACCTTCTTTATCTAGTGAGTGATAACAGCTGCCCGGTGGTGTTAAGTGGGGGTATAACAGCTGTAAAATGACTGAGTTGTGCTGTGATGATTGGAACTAAGAGAGGGGGAAATTGACTGATGACTTAACATCCATTCCCTCTCTCTACACTCACATAACAACGTCCAGTCCCTCTCTATTTCCATCCATGTTTCATAAGTTTCTTCTAACCTACTTTTCCTCTTCCTCTTAACTCTTATTCCTTCTTCCTCAGTCACATCCACCATCTAAGAGGAGACTTCCGCCACTATACACACACACACACACACACCACCTTCATCCTCATGTCGTTTACTGCCGCTAACCACCACCTGTCCCCCCTTTCACCTCTCCTTCGTCATCCTCTCTTTTACAACCTTCTTCCTCACCGCATTTTCCTCTCTCTCTCTCTCTCTTATCTCCCTCCCCCCTTCCCCTCCAACTGTTTACTATCTCTCACTCTCTCTCTCTCTCTCTCTCTTATCTCCCTCCCTCTCTCGCCTACTGTTTCATTATCTCCCATTTATCTTCCTCTCTTCCCTTTTGTTTACTTATTTATCTTTCTTTCTCTAATTCTCTTCCCTTTTTTCATTCAGTTCCCCAATATCTCTCTTTCTATGTATCTCCTTTCCTCCCATCCTTCTCTCTCTCTCTCTCTCCCTCTGTTCATCCTTTCATTTTCTTATTATTATTAATCCTTCCGTTTCACCTTAACCTTTACATCTACTTTCTCTTACTTTCCTTCCCGTTATCACATTTCACCATCCCATTAACCCTTCCCACTTCCGTTTCCCTTCCATCACATATAAGAATGAAACTTCCCGACCTCTAAAACACAGCTGGGTCACCTCAGGTCATCCTACACACATCTGACTGGCACTACCGTCGACTGGTCCTCATCGGGGTCAAAGGTCATGTGGTTTCCTGACCTAATATATCATGGGAACTCTAGACCCATAGACGACCCATCTAATTGGTTATTTACCCCCTACTGGCATGGGTATTAATGGGTCACTGCATCAACACAGGGTCAGGTGGGATCAACGTACATCAACAGGTCACCAAGGGGAGGTCAGGAGTTAATGAAGGGGTTTAATATTTCACAGCAGTGATGGAAAGAGTTCATTCCCTATAGCTATCAACAGTATGACTCCTAACTTCCTCCATTCTTCCTCCTTCCCGTGACATCCCTTCCTCCATCCTTCCCTCCCTCCTTCCCGTGATATTCCATCCTTCCCTCCCTCTGAAGTTTATCCCTCCACTACCCTGCCCTCCCACTCAAAGCTCATTTCTCCCTCCTTCCCTCCAATGACATTTAGGAGACCACACTAAAATAACACACTGGGAGACCACACTAGAAAAACACACTGGAAGAACAAAGAAAGAACACACAGAGAACACACTAAGATACCAAAGAACACATCGAGAACACACTAGGATACCACATTAGGAGAACACATTAAGAGAACAGAGAGAACACAGAGAGAACACAACGTCAACTGATATATCCTCAACCTGGCATATTATATATTTCCTGAACGAGTTATATAGTTAAGAAATATACCCATATACTAGGTGAAGATATATACTCAACTCTATAACTCATGAATATATAATTGCCATCACTAAGTCAGATTTATTCGTAATTATAGATATATTTACGTCTATAACTTAGTGAAGATAATTTTCTTTATTAGGTAGAGTCTCAGTGCAATTTCGACGCCATTTTTTCTGCCTCAAGTTGAGGTTAAATAGCTTGATGTATAGTGAAACCTCCATATAACGGACTGAATTCTCTTCATATAATCCGTTAGATGGAGGGTTTCACATCTAATGAACCCTCGATATAAGGTACTTTCATTTCTATATAGTTCATTAGATGGAGGTTTCACATATAACAGACCTTCGATATAACGGCATTTTCTCTCAATATATAGTCCGTTAAATAAAGGATTCACAGTATTCTCTATCTCCCTTACGAGGAAAAATCAATTTAACGAATTTAAGAGAATCCGGGTTCTAACGTAATCTCTCAGTTATGTGATGACAAAAAATGACAAAATGTGGTGGCGGTGAGTGGCCTTGGGGCGAGGTTAGTATGCTCGTAACACAAGAAAATGGTTTAAAATCTTTTAGGGGGAAAATGCAATAGTGTCGAGGCTACCAGATCCAAACACGGCCAAACCCTTCAACACTATTATGTACTTGTCCCCAGACGTATTGTTTATAGAAAATGTTCACTCAGTAGACGCCAACTCTTCCTGTATTATTATCTATGTTAAATAAAGACAATAAAATATAGACAATAAAACACCACAATCTATAAAAATCGTCATAATATTGTATCTCTGTAGTTCCTCTAAATATCTATGTTAAACTATAATAAAATAAAAGACAATAAAACATCACATTCTATAAAAAAATCATCAAAATAATATCTTTGCAATTCCCTTAATATAAGTATAAACAGGTAATAAAAGACTAAAACCATCACTCTATATTAACGTATAAATATATTTACCATTGGAGATTGAATCAGTAAGTCGACCCGCAGGAAGCCCACATAAATAATATGTATCCACTTTCTCTTCCTGGTTGAGTCCTCCCTTTCATCACACAAATGTTTTCATATTCGTCTTGTGAGATCGAAATTCCAGATTGTGGCGTAGGTGGGGTCAGGGAGACAGACACAGTGACAGTCAGAGAGGGAGGGAAGGAGAGAGGGAGATAGGGAGAGAGGGAGGGAGAGAGGGAGGGAGAGAGGGAGTAAAGAGAATGCAGAGATATTCAAACTTTTTTTCAGTCTGATTTACTTTTTTGTTCACGTATGAATGTTACTTCTTGTTGACAGTTCCGGCACAGAGGAACATATATAAAGATAGGAAATGAAACCATGTCAAAATTAATAGAAAACGAGAATAAAAGAAACTGGGACCATGAGTTGGTATGGGTAACTAACATAAAATTAACCCCAAACCTTCAAACTAATAACAAGCTGCGCCTCCCTTCTCCCCAAGCACACCCATAAATGCCTGGCGGTCGCTTTAGTGTCGTCTTAAGAGTGACACACACATTATACAACAAGGTGAAAGGAACCAGGAAATAGGATAGATCTTCACTTGGGAGTCGCAAGATGAACAATACAGGATAATGAACACGCGTACCAGTCGTCATCCTGGACAATGGTACAAGGTGTGAACAATGGGACAATCTCAAGCGGTACATACCATCATCTGCACCTCAATGGCTCCTCGATGTCATTGTCACTACACTCACAACACAACTTACCTGTAAAGGGAAGAGAGACTATGTTAGCAATGAGTTACAGCACTGTCTACTGTGTGAGAGATTGGAGGGATCTCTCAGTGTTTGTTTATCTATCTATCTATCTGTCTGTCTGTCTGTCTGTCTGTCTGTCTATCTGTCTGTCTGTCTGTATGTCGGTTTTCATAATGTTTGTAACAACCTATCAAGTGCAGTGAATCTGTTGGTAAAGGATGTTGACAATAATAATAATAATAATAATAATAATAATAATAATAATAACATTATTACCGAGTTATTGTAATAATTAATATCATACCTGTCCATCTCTCTCTCTCTCTCTCTCTCTCTCTCTCTCTCTCTCTCTCTCTCTCTCTCTCAATAGCTTACATATATCTTTCAGTAATAACAAATACCGTGACGAAGGTAAAGAGGGAAGAAGGGAAGAAGAGGAAAGTGGGAAGTTGGTAAGGAAAGAGTCAAGGAGGGAGGGAGGGAGAGAAGAAAGAGGCAAATTGAAAGAGAAGTAGTGAAGAGAGAGGTAATCAAGGAAGGAAGGAGGGAGCGTCATGCACAGTGGTGACAGCAGCTGGTACAGTAATTTAGAAACACAAGGTCGGGGGCAAAAAAAGTACACAGCGCGTCCCAACGCACACACATGTAGGTCATCCCCATGCACACACTTGCTATCTCTCTCTCTCTCTCTCTCTACAGCGCACGCACACTCACACACACACACACACACACACACACAGAAATCAATAACTGTACTCTGAAATCCGGTGGTACATGAACCCAATTCTCAGCAATAAAACATAAATGACCTATAATTCACCGTAACAACAACATACTGTCAACACACACACACACATGACATTGAACATTCCATTGACATAAAAAGGAAAGGAAAAAGTAGACTCGAGGTTTCACTGCAAGCTTCTCATCACTGAAGAGGAACTGTGAGCATGAGTACAACCGAACAGTTCCTAATACGCCCGCAGTCAAACCCCAAAATATAATGGACCAATCTGTTTATGTTAAGATCATCACTATAAGGCACCTAAAGTTATTTCCTAGGCGTCAAATTCCATGAAGTTTAAGCAACAATGAGCCAGACCTTTGAACATAACCTCTAACCTGGCGAACCTGACCTTTGACCCAGTGACCCTGACATCTGACCTTGTGTGTCTATCAAAACTGACCTTCATCCACCTATACGTAAAGGTAGTTGAGTAAGTCAAGTATTTATTAATTTACAGAAAAACACAAGTTATAAATTAAGAACCAAAATACAAATACTAAGACACAAACAGACACAGACAGTCATAGAAAGACGGACACAATGAAAAAAACAGACACAGACAGCTACAGAAAGACAGAAACAATGACAGACAGACAGACAGTACCAGATCATTACACGAGCTCCATTCTCTAAACTACCACGATCTAAAACTTTCTCAATACACCAACAATGAAAAGAAGTACAGCACATACATACACACACACAGTACTTTATCACAGTTCACGACTCTACAGTGACAAGAGGAACAAGACGAGAGGAAGAACAGTGAAGTAGCGGTGCCGGCGGTGTACCAGTCCTGTTAACAACTGGCTTATGGGCAGTGAAACTATCCGGCTAATTACCCCCTGTTGTGGCCTGGGGAGAAGGGGGAGAATGAAATGGCAAAAAAGACATTGAGAGAGAGAGAGAGAGAGAGAGAGAGAGAGAGAGAGAGAGAGAGAGAGAGAGAGAGAGAGAGAGAGAGAGAGAGAGAGAGAGAGAGAGAGAGAGAGAGAGAGAGAGAGAGAGTTGGGAGGGATTTTCTAAGCTAATATCTAATTTGTTTTCTCATCTTATACTGTAAACACACCTACCCCTTACCTAACCCACCTACCTCTCATCTCAACCCCACCTATTCAGTCTCTACCTACCCCTCGCTTAACCCACTCACCCCTTACCTAACCCACCTACCTCTCACCTAAAACCCACCCTACCTCTTACCTAAAACCCACCCATCCACCCTCTGTAACCCACCCCTCCTCTACTGTACCTTAACCCACCCTAGCCGTGAGAGCCGAGAACAGCGAAGAGACATGTGGGGAATCTTAGTGCCAGGCCTTAGTACCTTCCTGGGGCGTGTGTGTGGCATACCAACCACTCTTATCTTCCCTTCCCTCCTTATTTTTCTTTTTTCCTACTCTCTTTCTCTTACTTTGTTTATTCCTCTTTCTTCCTCTTTCCCTTCTTTCATTCCTCTCTCCATCTCTCATTTTCCTTCCTCTCCTTCTCTCTTTCTTTCCCTTCCTTCATTCCTTCTTCCTTCTCCGTTCTCAAAGGTTCGTCTGTTATCATTATTACTACCTTCTTCCCTCGAACTGGAGAGAGAGAGAGAGAGAGAGAGAGAGAGAGAGAGAGAGAGAGAGAGAGAGAGAGAGAGAGAGAGAGAGAGAGAGAGCCGGGGGAAGCAGGATAAAGGAGTGGGAGAGGGAGAGGTAGCGAAGGATGGAGGGAGAGGGGAGATTTATTTGACGCAGGAGCCTTTGAGAACTACGATATAGGAGCGTCAGGGAGGTAACGGGTGACTTCAACTTGAGGTTAGATAGTAATCCCTGGGTGGATGACGTGGATGGCTGGAAATGGGTGAATGGATGGGAATGGATAGAAAGGGATGGATGGATGGATGAAAGGATATATAAGAGGGAAACATGATGATAATGATGAGATGTGAATATTGATAAAGTAAACGATACGAAGGAACACACACACAAAAAATATTTACCAACCAAGGAATTTATTCATATCCTGGAGGAGACAAGACAACACCCATGAATAAACTGAGACGAGTCATGTTTACCAAAGAAAATTCAGACAGTGTCACCAAACCTAACCTAACCTGACTCACGCCACCCAGAAAGGGGCAGCCAAAAAATATACCTATGATAAAATATATGTCTCTATCTATAACATGTTAAAATTTGGGTGTTAAAATATGTACTTTTCTGCATCATGAGAATATGAGTGTTAAGTGAGTCCATTAATTTTGACTTATGTATACGAATGTCAAGCTTAAATCTGTATCTTGTTATACTAAAATTATATTTTAATTATTGTAGTTTTTTTCGCACGACCATAAGCTTATATGAGAAAGCTTAACATCTGTAAGGTAACCTGGAATAAGTGTGTTTTGGGTGGCCCTGTAAATCAACTATGCTAGTGATTTGTCATCGTTAAACCTAACCATCATGTGTGTGTGTGTGTGGGAGGGAGGCGAGGTTAGCATGCTTACCCCCTGAAGTATAAACACCTGTACCACACCTACACCGTGACGGGAGGATGGTGATAAGAAACCCAGACATCGATCACTGACAAGGTGAAATACGCTACTTCCACCCAGGCGACCCTCTCTTGTTTGTTTTTTTCGACACCGTGATCATGGAATTTATAGTTCCTTCCACCCAGGCGACCTTCTTTGTTTCTTTTCAACACTATGATCATGGCGTTTAGAGTACAGCCATTTTCTTCCACAATTTCTTTATTCCGGGAAGTATATTCGTGCATTACTAATTTGTTTCATTACAGTTCTTCCTTCCTAGTTGTACTGTCATTACCGAGACCTTCCATTTGCTTTTAAGGAGATGTTACGGAGCTTATAATCATCAAATGCATAATGTAATTTTTTTCCCGCCGTGTTATTATGCCGGAATCCCCATCCATCATGTCCCGAGGATCATTTGTTTTACACCGTGTTATTATACCGGATCTTATACTCATTATTAATCCGGTGTTCATTTGTTTTCTTACAACGTAATTGTTCCGGAATCTGTTCTCATCAAACAATGCTGTTCATTTGCTTCTAACCGTGTTATTATTCCGGATCCTATACTCACTATAAGGCGATCTTCATTTGTTATCTTACCAAACTATTATTCCGGAATTTATACTCATAAGATACTCCATATGTTTACTTATCTTAAGACGACATTCAATTGTTTTTGTTTTTCATCCTTATTTTGTTTCCGGAACTTATACTTCCCACACTTCATAACAGTGGATCCCTCTATCTTTAAACGTCACACTACGTAAATATAATCCAACAGCTTCTTAAATATGGGTCACACCAACACCTGCTGACACCTGTACGTCAATATTTTTCTTTACAAAGTGCAGATGTTTGTCTTTCAGCACGCAATCCATGCACAAGATAACACCTACTATACATTAAGATAAAGGAATGACTTATTATTAACTCCAAGAGGCGACTTCTACTGGCGTATACAAGTGGTAAGAGAGAGAGAGAGAGAGAGAGAGAGGTGCCATCCAGTGTGAGTTAGTATGCTGGGTGTCGAGGAAGGGTTGGGGGACGTGCTGGCCAGATGCGTGAGACAGAACCAACTGGCATGATGGTGACCTGAAGTATGTAGGGGTCAGCCCACCACCGTTCCACGTCGTCTCCCACTCCGCTTCTAGGACACATTCCCACCCAACCTTAACTTAACTGGAACTTAACTGGACCTTAATCGAACTGGACCTTAACCTAACTGGATCTTAACCTAACTGGATCTTAACCTAACTGGACCTAACCCAGCCTTCCGGACGCCAAGCTAACCTAATTGAACATAACCTAACACTAACCATTTTAACCCAACCTAACCAAAAGTTACTTAAAACTAATCTAATTCACATTAACCTGACTTAGTTCACTTTAACTTAAATCTAACTGAACTTAACCTAACCTCACCCAGTTCTCTTATATATGTAATAAAACAAGAACTTAAGATCCGGTGCTTCAAGAATAAGGACTATAGTGAATGCATTAAGTGGGTGTGTGAGATACCGTACATAAGGCAGGAATGAAAAACGAATGGAAAGGGTGATAAGATAGAATAAACAGAGAATAGACAATACAGAATAACTAGAATAGGCAATATAGTAAAAATAATTACAAAAAATATTTTAAAATAATAGCAGTGAAATAAAGGTGAAGTATCCCCCACAGCTCAAGACTATGGCAGCAACACATCCTAACCCAATATGGCAAATGACACCACACTAATATAACGACAATGACACACTCCAGATTCACACGGGTAAAATGTCAAACACATAGGTCCCAACCTGACATTAACACACGGTACAACCAATCACACTAAACCAAAATACAATATCCAGGCGCAGTAAAGGAGAGATCGAAACTTTCATGGTCACGTAAAGTTAGAATATTATTTTCAACGTAATGACGCATAATTTATCCAAGTTACCCCTCCAAACTCTCAACCTTCGAAGTTTTCTATGATTCCACGCCCAATCGCATATCATTATCTGTCCAAAAGCAGAAATACGGAAGAGGTGACAAACACGACCTTGAATAAATATAATATACTGTACAATATATATATCGATATATATCTATCTCACTTGGGTTGAATTTCGTCAGCGCTTTCGTTAACCTTGGAGACGGCGACAGTTTAACGTCTCACTGAATTGCGTTTTCTTTAAGCCGGAGTCCTTCAGGGGATATGCTAGGTACCGCCATTCTTTACATCAAATTCTGGGTCTAGATTATCAAAGGTTTATACAATGAATATTTCTCGTATGTAAAGAAGTAACAATGTATCTAAATGACTGACTTTATCCAAAACACACAAATAACTCCATGCAATTGACAGTTAGGCTCTACCTTAACTAGATACATTCCTGAACACCCAATTAAGTTAGGTACAGAAACTATTGGACGATTCTGTACAAGTTTACGTTAATTTTTCTCTCAGTTAATGCTAAGTGAATGTATCTAGTTAAGGTGGAATCTTAACTGGAATTCTGATATTATTTTTGAATGGTGGTTTTTCATATTAACTTAAGAGGAATATTTTACCTTACGGACATTTTGTGACTATGGACTCTTCATACTGTGAAATGTTAAGCAATATACAACGAACAAGATCACTACGTCATTACTATTGTTTTAATCATAGTAAAAAAACACGAACCTATTAAATCTAACCTAACCTAACTTAACTTAACCTAACCTAAACATCCTCAGGTATAACTAGTTAGTGATAATCTAGTGTTCGAGGTACTTCTCCAACACTGTACATGTCTTAAAACAGATGCCCTCGTGTTGCAACATTCTCACTTATCATTTCCCTTACGATAATTCTCAATAAATAAATAAACAATCTCGCATCAAGTTTCAGTCAAGTCACTATCTTATTTGGACGCCATGTTGGATCCGAGTCTTTCCGTCGTGGATGAAATGAGACAGATAAATAAGGTCTCACTTCACTAATCGAAGCTAATTAAGTTTACCCCGGCTGATGATGTGAGAGCGAGACAAATTGACTCAGCTACAGTACACAATGATTAAAATGGATTCGAAAGTAGACTGTGACTGTATCTAAACTGGAGGCTCTGGTCAGTAGTCTCTTATGAGGTTAGGTTAGGTTAGGTGAGAATAGGATAGGATAGGATAGGATAGGATATGATAGGTTAGGATATGATAGGTTACGATTGGTTAGGTTAGTCCTGATGTGGATTTAGACTAGGATTAAGTTAGGTAACATTTAGGTTCGGTTTAGTTTAGGTCAACTTTAGTATGAGTTAGGATTAAGTTATATTTAGGTTGAGTGTTTAAGTTACGTTACTTAAGTTTGGTCATGTATACAAAGGTCAGCTTGGATTTAGATCAGCTTAGGTTTAGGTCAGCTTGGGCTTAGGTCAGCCTGGGTTTAGATCAACTTGGCTTTAGATCAGCTTGGGTTTAAGTCAGCTTGGGTTTAGGTCAGCCTGGGTTTAGGCTATGAGACGTTAATATTTATTTCCTTATTCCTCAGCAATTGCGACACTTATCCTCAGCTCCTTTAACTTTCTCTCAGTATGTGTGTATGTGTATATATATATATGTGTGTGTGTGTGTGTGTGTGTGTGTGTGTGTGTGTGTGTGTGTGTGTGTGTCACGGCCAGCAAAAAAATCGTCTTCTAAGTGATTTGATAAGACAGCCCAACCTGCCTACCGCCCACCACACCCAGACAGACACACACACAAGCCATATATATCTAGCCTTCACACGCCCACCACACCCAGGCATATACACGCCCACCACACCCAGGCATATACACACGCCCACCACACCTACATATCGCCATTACCACACCCACACGCCCACCACACCCAGGCATATACACACGCCCACCACACCCAGGCATATACACACGCCCACCACACCTACATATCGCCATTACCACACCCACACGCCCACCACACCCACATCACCAATACCCACACGTACACCCACTGTCATGTCACTTCTACACAACCTCTCCAACAAACTATGTATATCCGGGTTACATCTCGAGTCCCATGTTAGTAGCATATGGCGTTGATATCCCCTCACTTCTGTCTTTCTTCCAATGTCCTTCTAGCTTTTCATCACCAAACTTTTTATTATATATATTTTCATTTTTATTTTTACAAACTTTCCCGTGTATTTTCAACCAGTTCTTTATCTCCAAAACGCCAAAAGAAACAAGCAAATTATTTTCATTAACGTGTTCCTTTCCTCATGCACTTCCGGTACATTTTCTCTCACTTAGGACCCTTAAAGCCATTCTCTTCCTCCTGTCTTCTTCACTGTATCGCCTCAGGCTTTTCCCTCCTCATTGCCTCCCTTTCTTTCGAAATTATCCGGCAATTCTTTCATTTATTCCCTTATTACTGTTATCACCATCTACGTTATATGTAATTATGTTAATTTTCTGTACATGTAAACATTATTCTACGTTCCAATGATGATAACTGATGTTGAACAAAAAAATTTCATTCGGGTTAAGTTTTACAAAAATGAAGAAACATCCATTATTAACTCCTAAATTATCTTCATCATTGGATAACCAGTAATTAAGGAAATGATGCTTCTAAACGTCATTAATATACGTTCCAACTATGTGCGCCACCTCAGGTTTACGACGTCTCGAAATCTTATCCCACACGCCAAGTCTTATAAAAAAATGCGTCTTTTTTTCTTTTTGTCTTTCTCTTCACCATGGTCTTACGATGCCCCGGAGTGTCCTGGTGACCCACTTCCCTGCAGCTCCTGACCCGTGGGACGCCCGGGGTAGGATACCGGGGGGTGGTAGGAAAACCACTCCTAGAGGCCCAGGCTGTGGGAGGCCACGACCCGACTTGGTGATTACTCATCCACACACTTTTTGTTGACTTCGCTGTCAGTTTGTTTGGTATATTTTACGGGGTTACAGCACTGTAGTTTATTCTGTATTTGTATTATTCTTTTCTCGTGTTTAGTTATTTATTAATGTATTTTCCTTTTTTATATTTCTCTATTTATTTACAGTATTTCACATTCTCTTACGTTTCCATTGATATGATTTTTCCTCTCCTTCCCTCCATTTTTATATTCCTCTTATCTTCCTCTTTCTTGATAAGATTTACCTAACCGCCCTTTTATTTCCATGTTTATATCACTTCAATAGTTATTATTCAGTCTGACTTCGTGTATTCGTTTCTCCTTGTATCATTAAATTCTTATTAAGTTTCACATTACTTCTCTAACGTTTACGAAGACTTTCCCTGCCAGCATGTGAGTGAAGGAAGCCCAGGGTTAAACGCCCAATTTCCTTAACATAATTGAAATATATCTTTGTTAAATGATTAAATAGAAAGTAGTTTTCTTAAGTCTCATGTTTAAAGGCATTTTTACCTTATCGTAAGTTCCGGCTTGGCTGGTGAGGGAAGTTATAAACACCATAACTAAATTTACAGAACATAGAAATCGTTCCAATAATCTTTCAATACTTCCGGTTATACCAAGCCAATAATATTTCTACTTGTCTAATCCGATTTGAGTTTTCCGATATTCAGGAGTTTTATATTATCGTTTATATTGTAAATGTCTATAAGATATACACGTTTTTGAGAAGGAATAGAAAATATATAACTGATTTAAATATTGGCTGAGGCTGAAATCGATTTGATGACGACGGCGATAATAATAATATTAATAATAGCAACATCAACAAAAGCCAACATACACACAGCCACACGTACAAGAGACTTCCACCAGACATCCCCCCCTCTTCCACCATCACCCCCTACTCCCCCACCACCATCACATCCCACTCCCACCTAAGAAAGTGGAGGTGTCAAGTGGTCACAGGTGGTGGTGCAGGTGAGCGACCCGATCTACCTGTTAGCTGAAGCTCAGGTAACGTCTGCTTTCTCACACCCACCACCAATACCTACTCTACCAACACTTCCTACTTCCATCTTAGAGCGTCGGGGCGTACTACTGGGAGCTAACTGTATGTCTGATATTTCAAAATTATTTAAAAAGAGTTGATTTCAATTTCAATTACGGATTTTGACGACCCAGTACTATAAAAGTCTTTCAAAATATAACATTCGATTTCTCTTGGTGTTTCAGAATGTAGTAGTTGTAGCCAATAGTCTGTCTAGTCATTTCAAACTCAAAAGTCGATCATTTCAAATTCTAAATCAAAAGTATTCGTCTTCAATTTCATATTCTGATTGAGAAAGGTTAATGCAATTACCTTACAAATTGTTTCAAGTTTCTTAATCGTGATTCAAGTCACTAATCGATTTAAAAATATTGTAAGTAAAACTGCAATTTCATACCCCACTTAAAATTTCGAAGTAAAAATACGTGGCAAAGATACAATACCTTAAAACTCTTCCGCGTGTGTGTGTGTGTGTGTGTGTGTGTGTGTGTGTGTGTGAGTGTGTGTGTGTGTGTTTAGTCAAAGATCTGTTCTCAAAAGTCTGTCGTTTCGAATTAAAGTCATGAAAAATTAATACATACTTTAAAACAAATCGTTCTTGTTATTGTCAATGTCTTAAAATACAATAATTCCTTCACAAACTTCAACACTTCTAAACATAAACTATAAAAAGTATATTGTGGTCCCGGATGTATTATACAAACATCATATCAACAGTTCATTCGTCAACAAACTCGTGAACAGAGTACTCGCGATTTAACATCCCTAGGCCCATGACACAAACAGGAGCCTTAAGCCAGTCTCCGGGTTAAGAAGGAACGCGGAAAACACGGTTAATGTGATGTACATAATGGAGCTGCTTAAAGGTACTTATCCCGTCACCAACTGAGTGGAAACAATCACTCATACGGAACGAAGGAGCTTAATAGATTCTCAGCTGGCCCCGCGCTCTCTCACCCTCCACGACCTGTTCCACGACCCCCTCCCGCTACTTTGTGTATACGCTGTTGTCTCAGTTTCCTTGCGAATTCCGTGAAAAATATATATTAAAATATATAACTAATTCCTATTGTAATTTATATTATTACTAAACATATAAGATGCAAATGTGTGAAAACTATAATGAGATACGTACAGGATCAGGAATGAGAAAGTTTATGAAATTTGATCTTATCTCGCGACCTCTCCAAACTTTGTAAACAAGGATTATTGAGAAACTCGACTGTCCGCCAACTGGGCCCCTGATGTCACAGACACAGACAACTGTACTCAATGGGGGGGACGATGGTGTCTCAAAACCACAGCAAGGCACGTATAATTTACCAGTCTTGTGCGCTCCTTTCCAGCTCGTCTTGATTCCCGTCATTGGATACCTGCTGTGCGTGACAACAGGGTACCAGTTAACGCTGATACAGTAAACAAAAACTTAAAATGCTGGCTTAATTTTTGTCTTTAAAATCATTCAACTATCAAACGGAAACCACAACAAATATTTACAAACTATCTGATCATAATTATGTGATATATAAACTATTAACCATTTTAGTTAACAATATTTTGTATTATTATTGATGAAGTTCATTATAAGTTTTAAATAACCTCACAATGACTATTATTTATATCATAAAGCTATTTATTTATATGTTAAGATGTAGACCCAGTGACCTATCTCTCTCTCTCTCCACTAACGAGCCTCTCCACTAACGAGCCTCTTGCCATCATTTAACATACATTCATTAATTAATTTTCTGTATTTTTTGTTGATTTTCCACAATGTCGACTTTTATCAGCCTATGTAACCCTGATTATTTTCCTTAATGTTATCTTACTCTCTTCTATGTACTTATTTATATTATCTCTTACTTTATTTACTATTTATCAATTGTTCATATACCAACTTCTTATCTTTCACCCAACGTTATCAGTTTCCTCTGTACATACCTAATGTTTTTCTTCTACATAAACCGTTCTTACGTTAATACTGGTTACACTATCAATGGATAAAATAATGTACAATACATATCCAGTTATTGTAGTCTCAGTGCTAGTTCGTCGCCATTGAGATACAGTACAGTACAATAGCATCGTTAGTTGTATCTTAAATAAACCAGTTAAATGTCTCACAAGTTATGTTCAAAAAAATTAACTCGCGAATCCTTAACAATTTGCAACTCTTCTAAAACATCACAATTTTTCCATAACAAATAGTCGCCAGTGTCCGAAACCGATAGCTTGACTTTATAAATACCCGATTTCATTACCTTACAAACTATTTCAATATTTATAATTCTTAATCGAGAAACCTTATAAATAAAGTGTGTGATTATAAAAGTGTTTGTAGGAGTTTGAGTGCGTTTTGGTTGTCATATGGGAGGATGACGAAGCCAGGGCCAGAGTGAGGAATACGGATGAGTGTAACGGTATGTAACGAGGTAGCCAGAGGCACGATGGTGAGAGAGAGAGAGAGAGAGAGATAAATTAGAAACAAATAAGGTAAATTATTGGGAGATTTCTTCACCTAATCACCAATAACAGGGTATTAAACGTGTAACAATAACAAAAAACAACCTCACACAGGACTTAACATAATACTTTAACAAATTACTAACACCCACACACCCAAACTTTCGACCATTTAAATCAACCTCTAATTGCTAGACCATACAGTACAGTTTTTTTCCCAATCTATCTAATTAAAACAAAACTGATTATATTTTCCCATTATAATTATTTTCCTTTTGATTTTCATATTCGTGTTTTTTAAGTTGTATTTTTATTTTCCTGTAACTTTTTTATCGTCTACTATTTATTTTATATCTTGTTCTTTTCCTTAATTAACTCATATGACTTTTAAAAGACTATATTTCCCCGTAATTGGTTTGTATATCTAAGACAAATTACTAAAGGATCATACACTGACCCAACAATTGGTTAAGGGAGTCGTCTGCATACCAATGATGAGAATAACGAGAATAATATTTGTTGCGTAGAAAGGTTTGGAATACTAATATTGTTGGCGTTAGTAACGTTGTTCCCGGTCGCCAAGCTGACGCCTTCAGCGCTGGCAACACTGTCGTTACCAGGAGGATGACACACTCAGGAATGTGAGAACAAGGACGCATTTGGCGTATTAATTTCACATTTATCGCCTGCGGGAAGGACTATTTCAAGTTTATTTATCACGAAACTGTCTAAAACTACAGGAAAATGGAAGTACTATGATGAAATGTACTAAAGATGGGTTAAACACTGGCAACCCTACGGTAGTTACAGTCCTAAGACACACTTTCAATAAATATGTCGCCATTTTAAGTTTTGCTATTACCAAAAAGGCAAAAATAAAATAGCAAAATAAGAGAAAATTAAATCATGTTGATATGTGCAGTACTTGTGGTAAGGTGTTGGCAACCCTGTCATAGTTACCAGAAGGATGACACTCTCAGGAATGCGAGAAGAAGGACGCATTTGCTATATATTTACCTCTACCTCTTTATCTCCTCGGGGAAACGTCCTCCCCCCTCTTCCCTTTTTAACCAAACAGATGAGAAACACAACAACAGACTAAAACAGAAAAGGAATGGTCCGAGATTAAGCGTAAACGAGTGGAGATTAGAGCACAAAACATAATGGCTGTCCTCTACTGTATGTGTCGGTGAAAGCTGGCGCGACCTCAAGCAGGATCTGAGAGCAAGAAAGCACGCAGGCAGGCAGACGGGCAGTAGCTGGTGCTTGCCATGATAAGCACGGAGGCGAGGCAGCTATCACCCAGCCAACACGACCATTGGAAAGTATATACATTCAGAGTGCGAGCCGAAGGTGGGCCGCTGGAATGTTGAGAGGAGTATTGAGTAGAATGACAATATGTGAACACTGCCCTACGCCACCTATAACCTTCATCTCAGACACAACACGTACTGAAGGTTAATAAAACAAGTATTAAAAACTCAACAACATATTTCACACAAAAATAGCCAAATATTTTCAGGCCGCCATGTTCCCAAAATCGCCATAGAAAACTCCTAATATATCACCAACTATCTATCACGGGTATAAATAACGCCTCTCTCGCGATGATTTAAGGCATCATATTGCCGCGGCGGCCATTGGTGAGAGCCTTTTGATGAGAGTTGTTTATAAGGTCCAGTGGGTCGAGCCAGACGCTAGTGTAACGTAACCCCACCGAGACTCCCCCCTCCGCCATTTACATCTTGCAACATTTGGGTGACGTCTCTTATATCTTAAAAATTATGAATATTTAATAATTTTCACGTCTCCTCAACTACACTAATAAAAACACCCTAAGCAAAATAAATAGAAAAACAAAATATGAGGAAGTTGAGGCAGCGTCGATTTTTTTCTTTCACACATGACTGCACACGACTTATTTTAAAACACAACCTAATAACCTCATTAACATTTTCCCTTCGACAATAAAACAACTAAACTATTCACATCATATCGACAGCGTGATGAGCTGAGAAAATTCACCGTACTCAAGTTTTAAGCTGAACTGCATACAAATGTGTTTAGATTTTTGGCGGCGACTCGAGACTGGCGCCAAAAGTAGTGGGTCACACAATACTGTTTCTCTGTTGACCGGCGCCTAACACTACCTTGACCTGTCTGCTGCTGACCCCACTTGACCTTACTGCTGTTGACACCACCTGATATTATCTTGACCTTACTACCATTGACCCCACTTGACCGTACTGCTGCTGACCCCACCTGATATTAGCTTGACCTGTCTGCTGCTGACCCCATTTGACCTTACTACTGCTGACCCCACCTGATAATATCTTGACCTTACTACCACTGACCCCACTTGACATTACTGCTGCTCATTCCACCTGACAGTATCTTGACCTTACTATTGACCCCCACCTGACATTATCTTGACCTTACTACTGCTGACCCCACTTGGCACTATCATGACCTTACTATCACTGACCCCACTTGACATTACTGCTGCTGATCCCACCTGACACTATCTTGACCTTACTCCTAGCGGTCATATCTTATACTATCTCACCTTGTCCTCCTAGTGGCTGTAACCTCACTACTGCCATCTGGAGGTTGAGTGACCAACTATTTTAAATTTTTCTAACACACAATCCAAGTTACGACTGAAAGATGGCAGCCATAATGTAGCCAAAATTACGCTGAGACTTTACCGTAGTCTCCCTCTCTCTCTGTTACGAAGAAGTAAAAGAAAATGACTACGAATTTCTGTGAATTTGGAACTGACTCTCGTGAACATGATGGTAAAAACGGCATAAAACTCGTCTTTAAATCATTACAGTTTAAGGTCGACGTGTTTATAAATATTCAGGCGCCATCTTGTTCGTTAAGTAACCACTGAGATGTGTGTTGTTAATCCGTTTTATATAAGGGTAACTGTTATAATTTCTTAGTGGGGGAATTATTACGTTTTCTTTGATGGGATTTTAAATATTTTTCGTTTGAGAAATTTGACATTTTCATCGATGGAATTTTTACTTTTCTTCAATAATATTTGTATTTTTTCTTTATTATAATTTTCACAATTTTCTTCAATAAAAATGTTAAATTTTCAGTAGAAATTTCTGTCACTGTAGTTGGTGGGACAAGTTATTTAATATTGTACTTTGTAAATAATAAATAAAATATACATAGAATGGACTATGAGTGAGTTCGGTTTGGGGAATTATATCTAACTCACACAGACACAGACACACACACACACACACACTCACACACACAGACACAGACACACACACTCCACAGACACACACACACACTCACACACACACACGTCTTAGAAAACAAATGATTAATATTCTCTCCTCCGCCCTGACCAAAACTGTAAGGCACCCCCCTTCCCTCCTCCCCTCTCTCCCCCTCCCTCCTCCCACTCTTCCCCCCTCCACTCCCTCCCTCTTCCCCCCCTCCCTCCTCCCTCTTCCCCCTCCCCTCCTCCCTCTCCCCTCCCCTCCTCCCTCTCCCCCCTCCCCTCCTCCCACTCTTCCCCCCTCCCCTCCTCCCTCTTCCCCTCCCTCCTCCCCTCTTCCCCAACCCCTCCCTCCCCCACTCACCTATCCCTCGCCTTACTTCCCTCAATACTCCACCAATCCCTCTCTCCTCCACCCCCTTCTTGACTCCCACAATCATCTATCCGCTCCTCCCTCCTTCCCTTACACTCACTCACCCACCTCCGTTTCTCTTCATCCACCCATTCCTGCCTCTGACCACACTCACCTCCCCTCCCTATCTCCCCACATCCCCCTTACCTCCCCTACCCCATCTCCCCTTCCCCTACCACCTCACCTACCAAACATATTCCCCCTACCATAAGGAGCACCAAAAAACGAAGGCTACCTTTTTACACACGTGGAGTACAAAGCTGTAAATCAACCTCACGGAGACAGAGGTATCATTTACAAGGTTACTGATCCGGTTCTCGACTTGCAGCGGTTTGTACCATTAATTATTATACCCGTGAATGAGAACGTCTTTAACTGGTTCACTTAAGTTACGGCACAAAGGCGAAATTCTCTTTAAGATTATTACGTTCATTTAACCTCTGTTTTGGTGGTATTTATTAGAATGTATTGATCAGAATTATTTAAGTTACGATTTTTTTTTAATCCAGTTAGAGTTAAACACAAAAACACGCCCCTCACACACACACACACACACACACGCACGCCCTCGAAAACACCACACTACCCCTTCCCTCCACACACACAAACACACCTTACCCATCGACACACCCATACCCATGATACACAACCCCCCATCTACACTCCCACAACACCAACCAACACCCAAGACACATCCTTACCCCTAATACAAAATCCCCCCCTCCCCCACACACAAGAACACACCTATAAACAAGGTCATAGTATCAAGATAAATCACCACAAATGAGACAGTTAGTTTGGGTGAACTTGTCGTCAGTGTCGGGGTGCTCGTCCTTCACCACAACATATAGGGAACACATCCTGGCTGGCTGGGCGCCTGTCATACATGTAAAATAAAACTGTTTGTCACTTCCTGTTTGTGTGTGACTTATTGTGATATTTTTCTAGTTTTCTATTTTATTTTATTTTACTTTAATTTATATTTTATTTATTTATTTATTTATTTATATTTTTGGGGGTTGATATTTTTCACTTTAGTATTTTTTTTCCTCATTTTGTCATGCATTTTTTATTGTTGTACTGTATTATAAGAATGTGTAAAATATCTTTCTTCTTCACTATTTCTTTGTGTGTCTTGATATATGTCTAGTTTAAAAATTGGGTGTCTGATATTATTAATTTTTCCTTACTATTTAATCGTCTGTAAAATAGGATTAAATGATATGATTTTTGTGTATTATATCAAATAAGCATCTTCTAAAGGTGTGTGTGTGTGTTCTAATCGATGAAATATGTTCCTCAATTAGCGGTTTGGTACATTACATCTCAATCTTTTTTCTAATTCATAATGAAGTATTAACCAGGTCAAGTTTCTAGATTATTTATTTATTTATTTTTTTACTTCTAATCTGAATACAGGTATATGGTCTTTGTATTCCTCAACCAAATTTTACATCCAAATTTGATTACAGTATTCTGTTCCTTATGGTAACAGTAATTAAGGGTAATACTTCAATAGCTCTTAAAGAAAAAACATCAACACACACACACACACACACACACACACACACACACACACACACACACACACATACCAGACTTCAACTTCTTTCCAGACATAAAACTACGTCATTACTTCAACTACTTACATCCCAAACCACAACCTTAATACCACAAAAACTACGTTAAAATTTCCATGCCATTACGAACCATATATAAAGATCAGATCACTCCCATACCTAAACTAAGCCACACTCTTAAGTACACGACCACAAAAGCGTGTCTGTCATTCTCACATCAACCATAAGAGTGACTGTCAATCTCACATCAACCATAAAAGTGCCTGTCAATCTCACATCAACCATAAGAGTGTCTTTCAATCTTACATCAACCATAAGAGTGTCTGTCAATCTTACATCAACCATGAGAGTGTCTGTCAATCTTACATCAACCATAAGAGTGTCTGTCAATCTTATATCAACCATAAGAGTGTCTGTCAATCTTACATCAACCATAATAGTGTCTGTCAATCTCACATCAACCATAAGAGTGTCTGTCAGTCTCACATCAACCATAAAAGTGCCTGTCAATCTTACATCAACCATAAGAGTGTCTGTCAATCTTATATCAACCATAAGAGTGTCTGTCAATCTTACATCAACCATAATAGTGTCTGTCAATCTCACATCAACCATAAGAGTGTCTGTCAATCTCACATCAACCATAAAAGTGCCTGTCAATCTTACATCAACCATAAGAGTGTCTGTCAATCTTATATCAACCATAAGAGTGTCTGTCAATCTTACATCAACCATAATAGTGTCTGTCAATCTCACATCAACCATAAGAGTGTCTGTCAATCTCAACCATAAGAGTGTCTGTCAATCTTACATCAACCATAAAGTGTCTGTCAATCTCACATCAACCATAAGAGTGTCTGTCAATCTCACATCAACCATAAAAGTGCCTGTCAATCTTACATCAACCATAAGAGTGTCTGTCAATCTTATATCAACCATAAGAGTGTCTGTCAATCTTACATCAACCATAATAGTGTCTGTCAATCTCACATCAACCATAAGAGTGTCTGTCAATCTTACATCAACCATAAAGTGTCTGTCAATCTTACATCAACCATAAGAGTGTCTGTCAATCTTATATCAACCATAAGAGTGTCTGTCAATCTCACATCAACCATAAGAGTGTCTGTCAATCTTACATCAACCATGAGAGTGTCTGTCAATCTTATATCAACCATAAGAGTGTCTGTCAATCTTATATCAACCATAAGAGTGTCTGTCAATCTTACATCAACCATAATAGTGTCTGTCAATCTTACATCAACCATAATAGTGTCTGTCAATCTCACATCAACCATAAGAGTGTCTGTCAATCTTACATCAACCATAAGAGTGTCTGTCAATCTCACATCAACCATAAGAGTGTCTGTCAGTCTCACATCAACCATAAAAGTGCCTGTCAGTCTCACATCAACCATAAGAGTGTCTGTCAGTCTCACATCAACCATAAAACGCGGGTAAAGTCACCATCACCAACACTGCTTCTGGTACTCACCGATTTTCTTGTTGATGGTGATGGCAGGACCCAGCTGGGACTCGGACAGGACGGCGGCCACGCTGAAGGTGTAGTCAGTGTTGGGATGGATACAATATTGGCACGCCTCAGGGTTCAGGGTGAAGGAACATTGATCCTCGGTACACTGTGGGGGAGAAGAATAGGTGGTGGAGGTTAGCCAAGGTATGGTGGTGGTAATGGTGGGTGTGAGGTGGTGATGGTAGTGGTAAAGAGTGATAATGGTGGTGATGATGATAGTATTGACAATAGTGGTGGGGATGATGGTGGTAGTGGGGATGACATAATGGTTGGTGGTGGTGGTTATATCAGTACAGTAGTAGTTGACTGTAAGTGGGTCATTCTATCGAAACATGACCCCTACCCTCACCACTAGTCCACTATCCCTATGATGAACTGTCTTCAATATCCTATACCCAAAGAGAATTAACTGACCAAGAATATTAATTGCTAACCTCCCCAGTCCCTATCTAAATCTATATTGTCATAACTCAAACGAAAACTTGGCGAGTTTCCTTTTAACTAGATACGTGAGAATGAATATAGATAGAGTACAGTAGTTTCTATGCATTCTCGACGCTATACTGGGCACCATATTTGTGTGGTAGTTTAAGTGAGACATTTTTAGGCATTCTCACATCACCAGTTAGGAGGAAGACACCCCTTCAGGTCCTCCCAGGGTGATAAAACTTTACGAGAGAAAGTCGTGTGGTGAGGGGCCATCCGTCACCACGTCTCCTACTGCCAATCCCTCCCTCTGTTTATTTTGATTCAACTACCTATTCTGAGTCACTTTTTCTGTGTACTGTAGTTATGTCTACTAACTTATTCATAATTTAATTTATCTCTAGTCTAATAGTTACTGTAATCAACAGAACCATCAACTGATTAATAAAAAGGTGTAATTAGCTCACTGGTGACACTCTCCCTCCCGTGGTCTTGTCTATCATGTGATCAGGATCTATTAGGTTTAAGTGTGTGCACCCAATCTACCCACTTGTGTTTTGCTAAGTGGCTGTAGTTATTTTCTGAGTGGCAGATATTAAATCGTAATGTGATTATGCCTCATTCGTCTATCCATAAATGCATTGTCTTTCTTTTTGTTGTTTTAATTCCTCTTCTATGGCCACTCTCTGTTCGTCTCCTCTCTACTATCGCTGTTTCTCTACTCCTCTCCCAGCATCCCTGACAATCTCTTTTCCCATCACTATTCCCGCCCCCCCTCCCTCCCATCCTAATCTCTCTCTCCCCTACACCTCCTGCTCCCCCCCCCCACATTAAAGTCCCACTCATACCCCCAAGCAACCCTAAGGCCTCCTTACCCTCATCTCGGTGTCATAGGAGACTGTTCCGCCCAGGAGAACAAGGATGTAGGAGGAGATTTCTCCACTGCATGCTGGTCTACGCCACTGGAGGACAACGTTGGAGACGCGCTCGTTTACGGTCAGCTGACGGGGCTTCAGGTGCTCAGTGCTGTCGGCTGAAGGAGGAGAAGGAAGGGAATATTATACTTCAGTACAGACCAGACCAGATGATAAGAGTCTTAAAGATTCATAACAGAATATGAAGGTTAAGAAGGAAGAGAGAGAGTGACGTCAGTTAGGTAATATGCAAGCTCTTCTGCTTCTTATCCTCTCCGCATCTTATTAGCTTACTAGCTCGTCGGCCATGTCTTTATTACACGCTGGAGGCAACAGCTGGGCACGCACGACCTCTTGACTGTACCTGGAGATCTTTCACAGCTGGTCACATTATTCTTTGGCAGGTTATTGTAAACGTTCATAACTCAGGCAGATTCATGCTAAAAGGTTCAAGTTGAGGCTGTGACCGTTCATCAGATTCATGTGAGATTAGATAAAGCTTTAAAACAAAACCTAAAAGTGAATACATTTGAACATATTCCATATTAACTGATTCATGTTCGTCTACCTTAAGGACGGGTTCGGTGACGCGGGAGTGAAGTTCAGGTTAAGGAAAAATATTAGATTCTTCTAGTAACTAGTTGGTTGTAAATACTAAAATTGACGTTCTTTATATATCAGTTTTAGTTCTCCTCAGGGTACACCAAAAATCTTACGAAAATCTCACAAAATGTATTAAAAAATGCTCATCTTTAAACCAGCCCAAAACTACTTTAAAGCAGACAGTTCTCTTGGCCAATACTTAAAATAAAAATATTAATTATTAAATAAAAAATTCTATAATATTTAGCGTTGATATTCTTCTTAATGTTAATCAAAATTCATATTCGAGGGCTGACGGTAGTATAGAAGGCATGATAATAATATGTACAAGATTATTAATACAAACTTCTACATCATACCGGAAGTATCTTTGGTTGAGAATGAAAGAAACTGGAATGAGGGCTAACTACTGTATACTGAATAACTAAATTCTTTAAGCCAGACTCATATCGTTATCAATAACTTTTTATTAAACAAAACAAAAAACCTAACAAAACATGAACAAATTAAAAGCGATGTTTTATGATGTCAAAATGTAATATATAATTGAAACTATGAAGAGAAACATTGGCAAAGTTACTCCCTATGTTCACACAACACACTCCGTTTTCTCTCAGTACATGGCGCCCATAAACATCGAACGGTAACTATACTAAACGTGTAAGGAAAACTGACTCGCTGAAAGTTACTGATTTTATAAGAATAAATAACAGATAATATGACAAAATTCTTGATGTAATTTATCTATTTTACAAGGCTAGTAAGCTGATAAGTGGCGAATATGATATTAAATTTGTTTTTTTTACCTTACTTAACTCTTATGCAAGTAACATATAGTAATAGTCACTTTGAGTCCCTGAAATACAAATGACTGATAATATATAAAACAAGGAAGAGAGAGATGAGGTGAGTTTAAAGGGATGGGTAGGGTAGGGTAGGGTAGGGTAGGGTAGGGTAGGGTAGGGTAGGGTAGGGATGGGTAGGGTAGGGTAGGGTAGGGGGTAGGGGGTAGGGATGGGTAGGGATGGGTAGGGTTGGGTTAGGAAGAACAGAGAGATCAGCAGACATGTAGAAAATAATATACTCCCCATCCTTGTGTACATAAATTCACCAAGACAAAGAACTCAGGGTTAAAGAGACATAATCACTAAAACAGGGAATAAAAAAAAGATAATTGAATGATGCAAACAAATTCTAATGAAGAAGTGAGACAGACACACACAGGATAAAAGAAACGCAATGATAAAATGAAGAAACAAGTAAATAAGATTGTAAAGTAAGAGCAAAGTCCAAGAACGAAATGAAATGAGAATAGTAAATACTGTACATAATTTGATACAATGAACAACAATGAGGTAAGAACGGGTACTGAACAACATAAGAATGGAAGAATGCAGCAAGAACGACATGAGAATGGAAGAATGCAGCAAGAACAACATAAGAATGGAAGAATGCAGCAAGAATGACATAAGAATGGAAGAATGCAGCAAGAACGACATGAGAATGGAAGAATGCAGCAAGAACGACATGAGAATGGAAGAATGCAGCAAGAATGACATAAGAATGGAATAATGCAGCAAGAATGACATAAGAATGGAAGAATGCAGCAAGAACGACATGAGAATGGATGCAGCAAGAACAGCAAGAACATAAACGTCTTGAGAATGGATGAATGCAGCAAGAACGACATAAGAATGCAGCAAGAACGACATAAGAATGGAAGAATGCAGCAAGAATTATTTAAGAATGGAAAAATGCAGCAAGAACGACATAAGAAAGGAAGAATGGAGCAAGAATTATTTAAGAATGGAAGAATACAGCAAGAACGAGCAGTAAACGTCTTGAGAATGGAAGAATGCAGCAAAAACCACTTAAGAATGGAAGAACGTAACAAGAACCACTTAAGAATGGAAGAACGTAACAAGAACCACTTAAGAATGGAAGAACGTAACAAGAACCACTTAAGAATGGAAGAATGCAGCAAGAACAAGCAGTAAACGACTTGAGAATGGAAGAATGCAGCAAGAATGATTTAAGAATGGAAGAATGCAGCAAGAACGACATAAGAATGCAACACGAGCGACTTCATTAGATAACATACGACCCAGAAACGACCACGGAATAGTATAGAATACACCACAAGGACGCAGAAACAAAACACCACCCCTCTTCCCTCCTACGAAACATTGCCCCCTCTTCCCTCCTCCTCCTCCTCCTCCACCTCCTACGATACGTACCCTCCTTCTCGCAGATCATGTACTGGAGGGTATGGTCAGCAGGGTAGGGCTGGAGCTTGTAGCGGTAGGAAGTGTCGGGGAAGTCGTCGAGCATAGCAGCGATGGAGGGGCCGTACAGGCTGGTGGGTAAGGCGTTCCATTCGTTGGTGGAGCCGATCTATAAACAGACACAGGTGGACATGAGTGGCTGAAGGGAACATGATGCAGGGGGACAAAGAGGATGCTGTGAGTGACTGAGGACATGATGAGTGACAGGAGAGGTCTTGTTGAGTGGCAGACAAAGATACTGTGAGTGATTGAGGACATAGTGAGTGACAGAGGAGGACATGGTGAGTTACAAAGAGGGACATGGTGAGTGACAGAGAAGGACATGGTGAGTGACAGAGAAGGACATGGTGAGTGACAGAGGAAGATACACTGAAAGAGTTTATGGTGGATGTGTGTGTGTGTGTGTGTGTGTGTGTGTGTGTGTGTGTGTGTGTGTGTGTGTGTGTGTGTGTGTGTGTGTGTGTGTGTGTGTGCGTTGGAAGGGATGAAAGAGGAAGAGAAGGAGGAAGAGGGAAAAGGGAAAAGGAAATTTAGGAGAAGGAGGAGGAGGAGATTAGTGCTCAGAAAGAAAGGAAAGGAGAGAGGCAGTGGAGAATAAAGAAGAGGAAGAAGACGAATAAAAGTGAACAGGAAGTGGAGAAAAATAATACAAAGACAAAGAACAAAACAAAAGCGAAGTGGGAGGAAAATAATAAAGAAAAAAGGATAATGAAGGAGGATAAGACTGAGGGTAACGTAACAGAAGATAAAGAAGAAGAGAGAAAGAAGAGATAGAAAAGTATGAAGGTAAGGAAGGTGTCAGAAGAAATCACACAATAATTCTCACAGTTCCTGAATCTTCCAACACAAACATATAACAATTGACAAGATATTTATAGTTATTAATTGATATCAAGGAAGAGATTAAGAAATATTAATGTAAGAGACGAACAAACATCATAAATAATAATTGAAAAGGTATTTAGTTATTAATTGAAATCAAGTAAAAAATTTAATTATTAATGAAAGGTAAGAGTTTGTAAACGAGATGCATATATAATTTTAAATCAGGTCTGACAACTCCCCAAATATGTCGGCGACTGGTCAAACAGGCCCCTGCCTATTCTAGTTAACCGTTAGAACAGGGGTCTCGTCCTAATGAGCCCAAGTCCTTATTGGGTCTAATCCTATTGGATCCCAGTTTTATGGTTGGTTCGGGCTTAACAGGAATGGAGTTTATTTAACCTGTAACTAACTTGTTTATGGGTCATATAACTCTTGGCAGATTGTTATATACCTAGTCACTCTTATCTGTGTATTATATCTTCCCCAACCTGTTTATTTATTCATTACCTCATTCATGATAACTAGAGGTAGAGGGAAGTAAAATGATACAAATAATTGCTACTGAGGGAACCAATATCCCCATTAAAAAAAATCACTGACTTCTTTTTTTACAATCTTATTTATAAACAGTTCCCTGGTGTACCTCGCCCCACTTGGACACACCAGCTGAAGCCCTGCCAAGTCGACCACCAGCGTACACAACTCTCAACTAACTAGAGGCTAACCACAGCTGCCCTGATACATATTTCACTGTGTGGTCTTAATGGGTGTGAGCTGCAGTCATTGTGTAAATCAACCCTGTGTGGACTCACATCTGGGATCTTTATTAGCACCATGTAAGTATTTAGTCATTTAGGGTAACTTTTTATGCCTAACTTTACAAACATTAACAAATAAAACAATAAAAGAAGCATGTAACTCCAAAATAATCCGATGATGTTTCTTTGTTAATCTCAGATCAAATAGATAAAAATTTATCTAAAGTATAATTTTCGGAAGGGTTGTACTTGAAGGTTGTTACTCCAACATTCCTTAATGTGCTTAAAGTTTAAAATATACATAAAATCATATCTTTCTTATTAAACAAAGTCCTTGCTTTTTGTCTCTCACACTTGGGATCTCTGATCTTGCAATTCATACACTAGTGGTCCTTGTTCTTGAATATCTTACACTATGACTCCCTGTTCGAATACTTCTTATGCGTGGGATTCCTTGTATATCATATACTAAGGGTCACTGGCCCTGTCATTTACACTAGGAGTCCCTACTTACTGTGAGCCAATCACAGAAGTGGTTGCCCTCGCACTTGGTACCGTCAGCGTACAGCCAGTTGCCTGGGGAGTCACAGCCGTTCCTGGAAGATAAATAAAGATTCAAAATACGGCCCTCTTTTACCTAAGACACTCATGTTTCTGCCCCTTTAAGATAAGTAAACATTTGAGACACTAGTTTATGTTTCTCTCACTTACCACAGTCTACTCATGATACTTTTCCCTTCACAACCATTCGTTAAAGTAAACAATTCATGAGAAGACGAACGAAACTTGAGCCACACTGAAGAAATTACCACACACTATGTCTATTGACAGTAGAGTACATACATGGGAATACAACAGATTACTTTCTCACGTAACAAAAGAAACATAAGTACAGTACACACAAACGCCTGTTAATAAGCCTAAAACAATAACAAGTAGAAGTAAAGTCATTGTAAACACCATGTGTGTGTTTTTGGAATAATTGAGGAATAATAAGTACAATACAGTGCCATTATTTTCGGAATTTCAAGTTGGTCTGTGCAAAAGAACAAACACAAGAACAAACTGTAAATGAAGAACACAAATACTCTTCTATCTTAACTTGATTTACATAATGTTCAGCTCTCTTAAGATAACGTTAAGATAACATTACCATATATGAAATAGTTACCATAGAGTTACACCAATATAAACTAAATATAAAGTATCTATTATTATATACTAAACTAAACCAGCCTAAATTAAACCTAAACCAATGGAAAAGTAATAAACCTCGCGTAGATCTAATTAAACCAGACCTAAATTTATCTAAACGTTGACAAACCTCTTCAATAATCCTAACCTCAAGTTGATAAAACCTAGTTAAACCTAACCTTATCTAACTAAGCCAAAACTAAACTAAACCTAACCAGATCTAGCTTAACTAAATCAAACCTAAACCTACACTAACCTAACTTAAAGCTAATATTATTTAACCTCAGTGAAACAAGAGGTAAAACAGTGAAGCAAGAGGTGAGTCAGTGAAGCAAGAGGCGAGTCATTGAAGCAAGAAGTGAGATGGTGAGGCAAGATGTGTCAGTGAAGCAAGAGATAAGTCGTTGAAGCAAGAGGTAAGTTAGTGAGGCAAGAGTCATCTACCTGTATTTACAAGTACCGGTACAGGTCCAGTGAGGTGGACCTGTACACCTTGATCCTGGGGCGGCATTCCTGGCCTGGGGGGGTGTTGGAGGGGGGTGGTGGAGGAGGGTGGGGGTGGTGGAGGAGGAGGTAGGGTGGTGGTAGGATGTTCAGGAGGGTGGGGTGGTGGCGGAGAAAGGGAGGAGTGTTGGTTGGGAGGAGTGTTGGGGTGGGGGTGTTAGAGGAGGGGTGTTGGTGGAGGGAGTGTTGGGGTGTTGGAGGAGGGTCTGTTGGGGAAAGGTGGTGGTGGAGGAAGTGTTGGGGAAGGAGAGGTGTTGGATGAAGGGGTAAAGGATAGGGAGGAGAGGGTAAGGGGAGAGGAAAGGTGAGGGGAGGTAGTGGTGGTGGTGGGGAAGAGGGGAAGGAGTGGGGAGGGCGAGGCACACACACACACACACACACACACACACACACACACACACACACACACGTAACGATACAGTCAAACCACAATGACCTCAACATTTAAAGGTATATTAATGGACAGTGATATGATCAAGGCATAAGCTGCAAAGTACCATGTTGTAATTAGAGACGATTCTTCACTGTATAACCCACTTACGATGCGGGAAAAGCCATACTCTCTCTCTCTTACGCATGATAATAATAGTACACAAACATGGGGGAGACATCTATTAACAAACCGCCTCTTACATATAGAAAGCTTGTGAATCGATGGCAAAAATAAACGAATCAAATACGGTTTTTCATACGAGACAACGATACAAACAAACAGTCAGACATACAGTACACAAACATTCATAAAATTACGCACTCGCCTATATACGTACACACACACACACACACATACATATACATATACATGCGGACCAAGCACAAACACCACTCCACACATCACAAACATAAGCAAACAAACACACACACACACACTGTAATATAAAAGGGGGTGAAGGCTTGTGGGTTTATAAAGGAGACGTCCAGATTAAGTCAACCTGATACATGTAGCCATCATGCAAATAAATGAGCTGATTCAGTCCTTAATAAACGAGGAATGCAGAGATAACACATGAGAGAGAGAAACATTTTGCAATAACATCCCGTGACCTATTACATTATTCCTCTTCCTATAACTACAACATCACATTTCTATAACAAGAACATCCCATAAAAAATAACATATATTCATACCTTAGTTTATATGGAATTCGGCTTTGTTAAGGACTATATTATCAGATGGGGCAAAAATATAATTAATGATCTTTTACCAGAAGTTGAAAGATACAAATCAATTTATATTTGTTATTATTTCAAGCCGTATGTTTACGATTTTATGGTAATTTGGTCACTGACTGAAAAGATAAATAACTTTTTCATAGGCTGAAGAAAAAAATTTATTCAAAATTACCCGGTACATACAGACATCAATCACCAAAGGATTAGAATACCAAGTCAAAATGAATGAGTTTCTGTGCATATTTGTGTGTCGAGGCTCCTGTAGCCGTCATAAGCATGGCCTCATGTTTATATATACTTATCCAAGCGGTACACATGACCAACCATAAGTCCTAGCCAACAGTAATTCTCAGCCTTATGTCGTTATGTGGTAGAGACGCAGTTTGTCCCCCTCCCCCGAGCCAAAATTCCCAGATTAAAACATTAGATAAGTCCTGTAACTGTGGATAAGAGGATACGGGAGCTCAGAAACGAATGCCATTGATCTTAACTTCTTTTTCCCAATATTATATCTTTTCGTACAGGTATTAGTATTATTGCACTACCAGAACATTCTGTCTATCTGTTGATCTTCATATCTATATATCTATATCTTTATATATAGGTCTATCTACATATATCTGTCGATGTCTATCTATACATCTGCATCTATATCTATATGTCTATCTATATCTATGAGTACTTATCCATACGCTTTCTTCCAGTTCATAAAAAAGCACAACAGAACAATACAAAATATTCTAAATTATTAAGTAAAGAAAGATAAGATTCGCTTCATACTGCTGGTGAAATAAACTGCCATAACTCACAGTAATGCATCCACCGTTAAGTTAAACAAAAATCAAGGGATACAGGGTCACCTCAGGGGGTCAACAGAGGTCATTGAGAGGTCACAGAGGGGTGAGGACCGAACTGTTGTGAAGATCCTCTGAACCGAAAACTTCCTCATTAATGTACACTCACTGAATAAAATATCCTCCATCCTTGGCTCTAAAACCATCCACAATGATCACTGTGACAGAAACCGTGATGAGTGTTATCAGATTTCTTGGTCCGGTGTGTCATATTGTATAGCCCAGTAAAAGTGCAGAATAATCCTTTAATGAGTGTTCAGGGTGTGCTTCAAAAATGTTCGTCTTCCTCACAAAACTGAACATAAATAAAAGACTACAACCCATTTTCTACAAGATTTCTTTAGGGGGACATAAATGACTGTTTAGTTCAGTTATATCTATATCTTTATATATAGCTATCTGGATATATCTACATGTCGTATAACTATACTTAAATAACATCTATATCTATATGTCTATCTATATCTATGAGTACTTATCCATACGCTTTCTTCCAGTTCATAAAAAAGCACAACAGAACAATACAAAATATTCTAAATTATTAAGTAAAGAAAGATAAGATTCGCTTCATACTGCTGGTGAAATAAACTGCCATAACTCACAGTAATGCATCCACCGTTAAGTTAAACAAAAATCAAGGGATACAGGGTCACCTCAGGGGGTCAACAGAGGTCATTGAGAGGTCACAGAGGGGTGAGGACCGAACTGTTGTGAAGATCCTCTGAACCGAAAACTTCCTCATTAATGTACACTCACTGAATAAAATATCCTCCATCCTTGGCTCTAAAACCATCCACAATGATCACTGTGACAGAAACCGTGATGAGTGTTATCAGATTTCTTGGTCCGGTGTGTCATATTGTATAGCCCAGTAAAAGTGCAGAATAATCCTTTAATGAGTGTTCAGGGTGTGCTTCAAAAATGTTCGTCTTCCTCACAAAACTGAACATAAATAAAAGACTACAACCCATTTTCTACAAGATTTCTTTAGGGGGACATAAATGACTGTTTAGTTCAGTTAAAACAAAATATTTTATATAGCAAACGGCTGGATATATTATGCATACATGTTTAGAGAACAAGTAATAACTATGTTACTTAAATAACAGGCGTTTGGGTATCGTAATCTGTAATTAATATCTTGAATTTTTACCTGATAAGTAAATACATAATAGAATGAAACTGACTTACAATAATAAAAAAAGTTACAGTCACGAGAGAGAGAGAGAGAGAGAGAGAGAGAGAGAGAGAGAGAGAGAGAGAGAGAGAGAGATATGAGACACTTACTGGCACATGAGACCGATGAAGGCGCGGCGGTACTGGGAGTCGATGGTCTCTGACAGGTGAGGTTTGAGGAGCCCCTTGAGGAAGTTGTGGACCTGTGGGGTCTTGTCGGTGGCCAGCGCCGCCCCGTCACCCTGACACCTGTGGGGAGAAGGAGGTTGTGAGTGGCTGGTGAGAGGAGGGAAGGGGAAAGGGGTTTGTGTAAGCCTAGTGAGAATGGGGAAGAAGAGGGTTGTGTGAGGGTCTGGTGAGAGGGGTTTGTGAGTCTGGCGAGAGAGGGGAAGGGGAGAGAGGTTGTGTGAGTCTAGTGAGAGTGAGGAAGGAGGAGTGGGTTTTGTGAGAGTCTAGTGAGAGAGGGGGAAGAGGGGTCTGCGAGATGAGAAAAGAGTAGTTTTTGTGAGCATGTGTGAGTGGGGAGGGGAAGAGATTATTTTATAAAACAGGGAAGGGGAATTTCTGAGTGGGTTTGTGAGGAGCTGGTGAGAGAGAGAGAGAGGAGGGGGGGGGGTTGTTTGTGAGAATAAGAGGCATTATGAGACATAAATATGCTGTGTTATTCTAGTATCACAAAACAATCAATAAATGTTACCAGATAGAGAAGCTAATTTCAGCTAAATTTACAAAGTTATGGAAATCTGACGAAAGCGAAGTTTAATTCTCATTTTACTAAGATATCAAGCAAAGTGGTCAACAGAAACTGATTTTAATTGTGGTTTTACAAAGTTATTTTATTATTTAGGTTAAATAAAGATATCTTTAATTAATTTTAACATCTATCACAAAGCTAACTAGAAAATTAAATCCAATAAAGTAACTTAAACATAAGAAAAATCTAAGTCTTTCCAACATAGTTAAAAAGTTAATAAGAAAATTAAATACAGGTATAATAAAATGGACTAAAAGAGTTTAATTAATTTTATCATCTATTACAAATCTAACCTGGAAATTAAACAAACCAAAGTCAATTTACCAGTACTGTACAACTCAAGTGAAAAAACATAAAAATAAAGAAAATCAACTAGGCTCTGGCAACACTGATCATCCTTGATAACAAATGTCAAATGTTCACACTGATGAACAAATCAGTTTACAACACTGATTACTGAACATTAATAGTAACTAAAAAAATAAATAAACTAACTGTAAATAAATTAAAATAAATTACATGGTATATCTTCTTTACATGTCCCCCTAACCCCACCCACCCACTCCAGAACAATGTTACCAACTCTAAAAAACTAGAATATCAAGTCAACAGAAAACGGAAAATAGTGACCAGAGGGGACTGATCAAAAACTGGATTGCTACATGTAAACTTATAATCATTATCCCTGTGTGTGTGTGTGTGTGTGTGTGTGTGTGTGTGTGTGTGTGTGTCCTTGTAGCTTTAACCTCTGTTATTATCCTCACTATTAATAACTTGTCCTGTTATTCTATCCTTGACTTTCATCTATTGTTTAACGCCAATTATCCATCAATTTCATACAATCTATCCATTATTAATCCAGCTCATCCATCTATCCTCTATAATCTATATTCATCCATCCCCTCACTAATAATCCAGCTCATCCAACTATCTGTTATAATCCATCCTTTATCCTCCCACCTCATCCAACTATCCATCTGTTCTCTATAACCTATCCATTATAGCTCTATCTATCCTTATCTAATGATCGATCTCATCTCTCCTCGTCTAGCCCTACCCATTTCTCCTAGGCCAACGCGTCTCCTTCTAGTTCTACCCACCTCCTCCTAGCCCCACCCACCTCCTCCTAGCCCAACCCGTCTCCTTCTAGTCCTCCTAGCCCAACCCGTCTCCTTCTAGTTCTACCCACCTCCTCCTAGCCCCACCCACCTCCTCCTAGCCCAACTCATCCCCACCTAGCCAATGTTGACTCTTTGTAATCCTAATCCCTAGACATACTCCCTTTTCTAATCCCATCCAATCCCACTAATCACCTAATCCAGGAACTTACCATTTCCAAATCCATCCCAATCCATCAAATCCTTGGGTATAATCTCTTAATAATCACATCCAAGCCCCTGCCAATCACCCACCCCCCCCTCCCTCCCTCACTCCACCTAATCCATGGACTTACTGTCTCTGTGCAGAAGAGAAGTCGATAGGGGACTCCGTCTTGAGCACCTTGTAACACTGGTTTTGGAATTTGGTGTACCCAGGTTCGCACACGTCTGTCGGAACAAAGGTATAATGTTAAGAACTACTGAGATTATTTAATGAGATTAGGACATGACACGACAATAAATGCTGGGATTATGAAGTGAGATTAGGACATGACACGACAATAAATGCTGGGATTATGAAGTGAGATTAGGACATGACACGACAATAAATGCTGGGATTATTTAGTGGCATTATGAAATGATTTTGTGCTGAGATTAAATATTAAAACTGGAACATAACAAAAAAAACTGGGATCATAAAAAATAAATGTAAATAAAATACCTGAAACAACAATACATAGAAAAGATTAATAGAGAGAATATGACTAATTAAGGAAAATAAATGAAAAAAAAAGAGAAAAAAAAAAGATTGCCACGCCAAATACTCGATAATATATGACAAAAACATGAAGTGGTTAGGTTAAGTGACAAAACATAAAGTAATAACAGTAAAATTTAAAATAAAAGAAAAAAACAAAATCCTGTGAAAAGAAAAAAATGGGGAATGCGTTATGAAGACTACGAGTACTCCATAGAAAACGTGAATTGTGCGTAACGAGTGAAGTGTATCAAAGAAAGCAAGAAACCTGGAGAGAGAGAGAGAGAGAGAGAGAGAGAGAGAGAGAGAGAGAGAGAGAGAGGTAAAAAATGAACGAAATGGATGACAAGGAACAGGGAGGAAAGGCAGTCAAAAGCAGAATAAATAACTTAAATAAAAATAAAGGTTGAATAATTGGATAGAGACAATGAAACGAAGAATTTTATAATAATGATGAAAATGATAATAATGCTGCTGATGATGATGATAATAATAATGAATATGATAATGATGGTGGTAATAATAATAATAATGATAATAAGAAGAAGATGAAGTAAAATATAATCAACAAGAAAGGGAGGAGACAGGCAAAACATACAAACAAAAAGTAATAGAAGAAACACATGATAATAAAGGAGAGGGGAAACAACAATAAACAAGGAAATGGAGAAAAAAGGTGAAGATAAACCAAGGAAATAGCAAACAACACTAAACAAAGAAGAGGGAAAACAGGTGATAATAAACAAAAGAAAACAGGAAAAACAGGCAATAAGAATAAAGGGAAAGAGAGAACACGATACTAACAAGGAAAACAGGAAACAGGTAATAATAACGATAAATAAGGAAGAGAGAAATCTTAAAGTAATTGTGAGGTACAGACAAGTGTGAAGGAGAACAAGTGAGAAAATTAATAAACGAGATGAAAAACAGTGGAAGCAAAAAGACACGATAAAAATAATATGTAAGAACATTGTTTTTCATCTCGTGTGTGTGTGTGTGTGTGTGTGTGTGTGTGTGTGTGTGTGTGAATGTAATTACGTATATGAAATGTGTGTATGAATGCATGTACTGTGTGTACTTATGCATGTATGAATGTAAATATGTATGTATGTATGTATGTATGTATGTATGTATGTATGTATGTATGTAAGTATGTATGTATGTATGTATAAGTTACAAAAACAAAACAAACACTAATCAATAATAATAAAAAAATAAACACACCAACAATTAAAAGCTGAAAAAAACAACAACAGTAAGACTCAAAAGTAGTCAGTACAGTATATGTAAGAAGTGACCAACCCCCATTAACTCTCCTTCGGCATCCCCAAGAACAAGTCTGTCAGTTTATAACAAAAAATAATAAATAAACTTGAACAGGACCATGCAGGCCAATGTTGATCTTACCGTCGTCCACCGCGGCGCACGTTGCCACTCCCCTTGATGGCCTCAAGGACTCCCAGCCAGACAGAAACCATTCGAGAAGGTTTGAAGCCGATTCAAGCCAAGTCGACGTTTCTGAGCTATTCTGTAAGCTTTCCGTGTCGTTTGAAGTCGATTGAAGCTGTATCAAGATTTCTGAGCTATTCTGGGGTTGTTCGGGGTCGTTCGAAGTCGTCTCAAGCTGTATCAAGATTTCCGAGCTGTTCTGTAAGCTTTCCGTGTCGTTTGAAGTCGATTGAAGCTGTATCAAGATTTCTGAGCTATTCTGGGGTTGTTCGGGGTCGTTCGAAGTCGTCTCAAGCTGTATCAAGATTTCTGAGCTATTCTGTAAGCTTTCCGTGTCGTTTGAAGTCGATTGAAGCTGTATCAAGATTTCTGAGCTATTCTGGGGTTGTTCGGGGTCGTTCGAAGTCGTCTCAAGCTGTATCGAAATTTCTGAGCTATTCTGTAGGCTTTCGGAGTCGTTTGAAGCTGTTTGAAGCTGTATTGGGATTTCTGAGTTATTTTGGGGGCGTTCAGGGTCGTTTACAGCCATTTGAAGATTTGTCGAGATTTCCGAACCTTTCTGGAGACGTTCGGAGCCGCCTGGTTGTAAGACAGTGGAGGTGACCGTAGCGTTGAGCAGTACCGTCGGAAGCTGATTCGAACCACCCGAGCCATTCTGGAAACGATCGGACTCTGGGTGGAGGATGACGGAGGTGATTGTGGCGTTGACCAGCACCTCCTTGACCTGCTTCTCCCTCAACAACAGGACAACTGGCACCGTCACGAACACACACACAAAAACTAAGGCGCACGTCACAAAGACGGGAATCCGTTTCCGAACCGAGGAAACCATGGCAGGGACCCGTGTGTGCCAGGACGTCCCTTAGTGTGGACTCTTTTTGACGAGTATCCTGCGGGAACCTGAAGTAATCTAGGCTGGTCGAGTTAAATGCTACCTGATGGCCTTGTGGGATGCCGTCCAGTCCTGCTCCAGCTGAGGGCGGGTTTGTTTACGTTTCCTATTTTCTACGCGGTGATCACTGCCCAGGTCTCTTAGGGGAGCCTCATCTGTTTGTATGGTGTGTGATCGATGATGGATTTTTGCATTTGTTGGTAAAAAAGATCATTCATGGAAGACCTTCTTGATTAAGAGCGTATAAGAAAAACAGTGAATATCATATGCTCAGAATTCTATTCATATTTTCTTTCTTGCCATAGGTCCTATAAACTCTTGGTTTATGCAGATTTTTTTCCGACTATCCATCAATAAGGACTACACCTCGGTCCCCTGCCTCTGTACTGTAACGCATATATAATCCAAGCTGTGGCCACCACTGACCACACGCCCACGCCCCCAACCTGACCTTTACTGCGATATAAGGACAAGAGAGACACTAGAGTCGTAACCACAGGAGTAACTCAAGATGGCGCCACGTCCCCTGCATGACTGTGGTCACGAGGAGCCCCCACACACCTTTTCCTTCAGTACTTGGTTCAGTGTTAACAGGTTGGAACTCAGTGTCCTTGATGAACTGGTGGAAAGTCGGGCTTTCTATTTTCATTTACGTATTTATTGACGATTTGTTTTGTTTTTGTCAAATTACTGTCAAAATGGCGACGGGATGACACGTAGACTATAACTAGCTACAGGAGGAAAAATACAACGTAGGAATAATAAACATTCCACACACAACAACTTGTACGGCGCAGATCAAGTCGTGACCGTCACTGGCTGGCACAAAAGGGGTTCTTGCAGGCGCTGAGGGCCAAAGTGACCTTAACGTGTACTGTATATTAAATAAATGGTTCAAAAATTATCGACAGCTGAATATTTTTCTTCTCCGCGTGTCTCTATTTCAACACTGCCTCTCCCCCTCACTTCACGAATCCCCCTTCTCGCCCCTCCTCCCTCCTCTCCCTCCTCACGCTGACACAGTTACGTCATCACAGGTGTGGTCACAGGCAGTAATTAACCCTACCCAGGTCGGTTAAACGGACAGTGTCATTAAAGGAACGTCAGTACGAGCATTCATCATCGCCTGGCGCTCACCTCCAGTTATGCCAGATGAACGTAATAAGACACATTCACTTAACTCTTTTAATTACGAGGAATAATTACGTACGAATAATTGAGAATTGACTTTACGAGCGTCAAAACTTACGCCAGGCTAACCTTCGCCCACCTGTGTACTTCCCCATCTCTAGTTACGAGAAAAATAACAAACATGAAAGTTGGATTAATGATCTAGGACTCAGGTGTGTGGGATAGATCCAGAACTCAGGTGTGTGGGATAGATCTAGGACTCAGGTGTGTGGGATAGATCTAGGACTCAGATGTGTGGGATAGATCTAGGACTCAGGTGTGTAGGATAGATCTAGGACTCAGGTGTGTGGTATAGACAGGAACTAAACCGTGAGACAGACAGACGGTTCCTTCCTGGCCCCCGTCGTCCCCTTCACTGACGGCCAGTTCAAGGTGGACAGGGAACACTTGGCGATGGTCTTTGTTGTGTGTGTGAGAGCCTCGACTGTACTGCTGCCCTGTCTGTTTGTCTGTCTTTGTCTACCTCCCCACCTTTCTGTCTATTTTCCTGTCTTGTTTCCATCTTTCTGTTTTCCTTACTTATCTATCTGTCTGTCTGTCTCTAGTCTACCTGTATATTTTTGGCTTTAGTGGCTCTCTGTCTACCTGTCTCTCTGTCAGTCTTTCTATCTGTATTTATTTGTTTATACCTCACTGTCAAATCTCTCTCTCTCTCTCTCTCTCTCTCTCTCTCTCTCTCTCTCTCTCTCTAATAACACTAAGCTAAAAATATAATGCAAATAAATAACTTTAAGTAACTAAAGAATTATAATTACATCACATCAAGGCCTGACCTTTAATAGATAAAATGTGACTACCTCTCCCGTGATGCCCAGAAGGGAGGGTTAAGAAGTGGTGGGAGGGAAGGAGGGAAGGAGGGAGGGTTAAGGGGATGGGAGAGAAGGTGGGGGTGAGAGAAGAGTGAGGTGGTGCGTAGGTGAGAGGGAGAGAGGGGTGGTAAGGGAGGGAGAGAAAGAGGAGGTAATGATGGAGGAAGGATGTGGAGAGGAAGGGAAAGGGGAGGGAGTAAATTTATAGGCGAGAGGAGGGTGAGAGGGGAGTGAGGTGAGGGAGTGTGAGGTGAGAGGAGGAGATGAGAGGGAGAGGTGAGAGGGAGGGAGGACTGAGAAGTGAGGGGGAGAGATGAGACGGAGAGGTGAGAGGGAGGGGTGAGAGGGAGGGAGAGGTGAGAGCTGGTCTGGTCAAGGTGGACGAGCAACACCGGAACACAGGCGTCGAGTTGGCTGACTTGATCCCACTTGTACCCACCTGCACCCATCTGTACCCACTCTCATCCACCTACACCCATCTGTACCCACCCTCATCCACCTACACCCATCTGTACCCACCTACATCCATCTGTACCCACCCACATCCACCTGTACCCACCTACACCCATCTGTACCCACCTACACCCATCTGTACCCACCCACATCCACCTGTACCCACCTACACCCATCTGTACCCACCCACATCTACCTGTACCCACCCACCTGTATCACTACATCCCACATCTGAGCCCACCCTCATCACCTACACCCATCTGTACCCACCTACCCATCTGTACCCACCTACACCCATCTGTACCCCCACCCACACTCTACCTCTGCACCCACCCACATCTACCTGTACCGACCCACATCCACCTGTACCCAGCCACATCCACCTGTACCCACCCACATCCACCTGTACCTACGTACACCCATCTGTACCCACCCGCATCCACCTGTACCCAACTACACCTACAATGGATCAACGGGTTTGTGATTGCGGTATGTGGCAACTCACCTGGTTCACGTTTCAGCCATCTGTCGCCAAATCACGCTAATTTCGCGACGTTTTGGCTACCCGCGAACTCATGTAATTCACTTCGACTGTCTAAATTATACCGGGGCATCTGGATAAGATTTTTCACTACGTGTTTGTTTGTTTTTATTCTGTTTTTATTTGTGGGTTTGTTTCGTCAGAGATGAGTTGCCAAGTCGTGAAAAAAGGTGTGTTTTTTTAGGATGTGTGTTTAAAGAGATTACCGTCTGTTTTTTTCTCATGGTGTTTGTGTAGTGATAAAGAAGATGCTTATGACAGAATAAACAAACAAACAAACAAACACACACACACACACACCCTCCCAAACACAAACATCCCCCCCCCCAACAAACACCCCTACGCCCTCCCGAACACACACACGCACACACAGTTGCGTCACAGTGAGTCTAACCATTACCTAGGGGGACGTCTTAACGACCTAATTTAGGGTCGTTAAGGGCGGTGGTTGTTGGGTCATTTGGCCGTGTCGCAACTTCCTGCTTTTCGTGTTTTTCCTCTTACCTTTATTAGTATTCTCACTCTCACTTTCTCTCTCTCTCAGGTAATTACTCTCTCTCTCTCTCAATCACTTAGGTAATTACTCTCTCGCAGGTAATTACTCTCACTTTCTCTCTCAGGTAATTACTCTCTCACTCTCTCTCACTTAGGTAATTACTCTCTCTCTCACTCACTCAGGTAATTATTCTCACTTTCCTCACTCACTCAGGTAATTACTCTCACTTTCTCTCACTCACTCAGGTAATTACTCTCTCTCTCACTTAGGTAATTACTTCACTTTCTCTTTCTCAGGTAATTACTCTCACTTTTCTCTCACTCAGGTAATTACTCTCACTTTTCTCTCACTCAGGTAATTACTCTCACTTTTCTCTCTCACTCAGGTAATTACTCTCACTTTTCTCTCTCACTCAGGTAATTACTCTCACTTTTCTCTCTCAGGTAATTACTTTCACTTTCTCTCACTCAGGTAATTACTCACTTTCCTCACTCATGTAATTACTCTCACTTTTCTCTCACTCAGGTAATTACTCTCACTTTCCTCACTCACTCAGGAGGGGCCGAAGGACGGAGGGAAGGAGGGAGGGAAGGAAGGTAGGAAAGAAGCGGGTTCTCCCTAGAGATTCCAGCAGGAAGGAAAGTTGGGGGAGGAAGAAGGAAGCGGGTGACCTTCTGTGACCCCCCCTCGCCCCACTCCCCCAGGTCACAGTGGGGAGAGGGGGGTAGCAGGAGGAGGGGGGAGGGAGAGGGGGTAATTGTGAGGGAGTGGGGGAGGTAGTTGGAGGGAATTGAGCTTTCTTCGTCTCTCTCTCTCTCTCTCTCTCTCTCTTTATTCATTATTCTATCTATCTCCGTCTTTATCACTCCTATAAGGGTGGTAGTCGTGGTTGTGGTAGTCGTGGTTGTGGTAGTAGTGGTGATGGTGGTGGTGTTGGTGGTGGAGAGGAGACAGCAGGAGACAAGGTAGGAGGACAAGGACAGCAGGTATAGTGGTGGTGGAGACACACTTGACTCTTGTAACTGTGTCACCTGCTCCCCCCCCCCTCTCTGGTGAGACAGACTCACAGACAGACAGACAGACAGACAGACAGACAGACACACACACACCTTTACATACCCAGTGAAGAAGAAAACTGGTGACCACATAATTATTAACCATCAGCATTAACCTATACATGATAACACCAAACATCATCCCACGTGATCGATAAACATCCATCAGGGTGGTAAAGAAAGGCAGGAAATTATGGTGGGGAAAAAACGCAAGACTAAAATAAATACGTTTCTTTGTCTTTATTATTGCGAGTATTTAAAGTAACTCTCTTATTTCCTCTTATTTTAGTTTTTTCCCTTAAATTCTCTCCCTTTAGGTCTTTCTCTTTACTCCTCTTTTTTAGGTCTATTCCTTTAACTCTCTCTCTCTTTTAAGGATTTTATTTAACTCTTCAATCGCTTCCTTTTTTTTTTAAGGGATATTTCCTGGTTGTCCTTCCTGAGGTCCTCTTGGGTCACGCTTCAGGGGGGGGGGAGACCTTTTATGGGGTAGGGAGAGGGGTCAGGGAGGGGTTACATTTCAGGGGGCATGACCTTTCCTTTGGGGTCAACACTTCAGGGTCTTTCTTTCTTACATGTCCTTCACGTGGGCCCTTAGATTCAAATTTCTAAGGGGTGGGGGGTAGGGCCAGGGGGTCGTGGGTTTGGGTCACATTTCAGGGGTAAGGGTGTTTCTCTGGGTTACATTTCAGGGGTAAAGGTGTTTCTCTGGGTCACATTTCAGGGGTAAGGGCGCTTCTCTGGGTCACATTCTGGGGTAAAGGTGTTTCTCTGGGTCACATTTCAGGGGTAAGGGCGCTTCTCTGGGTCACATTTCTGGGGTAAGTGCGCTTCTCTGAGTCACATTTCAGGGTCTTTCCACAGCTGTTGTCTCTTTTTCAGGGTCCGGAAACAATGTCGTGTTGGGGAAAAAACTTCAGGTAATTGTGGGGTAAAAGTCTTGCCAGGTGGGGGAAGTTTCTCTCACCTGAGGCACCGAAGGAGGGAGTTCTAGGGAAATTTCTTAAGAGTTTGGTGGGGGATTTGTATGTGTTGATGAGAGAGAGAGAGAGAGAGAGAGAGAGAGAGAGAGAGAGAGAGAGAGAGAGCACACAGCTCCTTCAAGATATCAATCACACTCACTATTATTGAGAGAGAGTGAGACAGGACACACACATACACACACTCACCCAGACACACACACTCACCCAAACACACACACGCACACTATTAATGACTACCACACAACCACAGGAAGTGAGCCACACACCAGCCGTACACAACACCCCGTATTTCTCAGGTAAATTCATCTCTCCCTCGCGTCTGTTATTTCTCATTTCCTCCTCTATATCTCTCACCTGTCTTTATCTCTCCCTCTCTATCACTTCTTCTTTATCTCATACCTTTCTTTAATCTGCCTTTCTCCTCCTTTTCCTCTAACTCTTTCCCTAATCTCTCTCTCTTCCTCCCTCCCCTGCCTCATTCTCTGCTTCTCTCCCATTCCTCTGGTTCTTCTCAATCCACCCCCTTCCCCTCTCCCTGCATTCTGAACTCTCTTTCTCTCTTTCACTCTCTCTCTTTCTCTTCTCATCCTCCCTCCCTACCCCTGTACTCTCTCTCTCTCTCTCTCTCTCTCTCTCTCTCTCTCCTCCTTCCTCCTCAGCCAACCGGAACTTCCTCTCACCTCTCAGACGACCAGAACACCTTCATAAATCCCCCTCTGGTCTCTAACGGTGGCCGGGTCGATCCTGCTCTTACCTGACGGGTCCCAGGTCACAGGTACATCTCCAGGTACACACTCACATCCTCCCAGGTCACAGGTAAACCCTCAAATTGGCCCACACGACAAATACATCCCCCCCGCCCAGGTCACAGGTCCCAAGGTGCACTCACACATCCACCCAGGTAACAGTTCCCAGGTACACCATCACACCCGTTCAGGCCCCCCACATAAAAAACCAGGTACCAGTACTGTCACTAACACAAGTACCGTATTATGACAGCAAAATGATCCCCCTTTCTTACTTGACAGGTCCCAGGTACCAGGTCCCAGGTACACGCTCACTACCAGCCAGACCAGAGTTAAAACAGGTGCCACAGTACCGTAAACCTCAAGTTGAGTTTTTCACGTGAGACAGCGGCCAGAGAACCTTGTGAGCTAGTGACTTTTAATCTACTCGTGTCTGTCTGTCTCTCTCTCTGTCTCTCCTATTCTCTCCATTTATTTCTCCCCCCTCTTCTTATCTCTCTTAATCTCTCCACCTCTCTCTTCATCTCCCTCTCTTTATCCTAATTTCCGAGTGCCTTTTATTTATTTTTTACTCTCTCTCTTTCTCCTGTTCTCCCTCTTTAATTTTTCTTTCGTTTCCCTCTCTTTATTTATCTTTCTCCTTCCTTAAATTTATTTTATTCTCTGTCTCTCGCTATTTTTCTCACCTCCCCTTCTCTCTTTTTCCAGACAGACAGACAGACAGATATGTAGACAGACGCAGACAGATAGACACAGGCAGACAAGCAGACAGACACAGACAGACAGACAGACACACAAACAGACAGACAGAAATAATCACTAATACATACCCTTTAGGAACACCAGAAATAATAAAAAAAAAAAAAATAATAATAATAATAAATATTTAAAAAACTCGTCAAGTGTGTACGGTATATTAAGACACAAGTGACATGACCTTAACACATTACCACCTGGGTGTGAAGTGTCACCTCAACTTTCCAATCAGTCGTTCATTACTATCACAATAACGACAGGAAGTTCGCTCTGTCGGTGAGCTATAACGAAAGGTCACCGACTACAGTATCCCTGGAGCGTGGAGTTGATGGTGGAGGAAGAGTGGAGGTGGGGTGTGGGAGAGAGGAGAGGTAAAGGAAGAGTGGAGGTGGAAGGGGAGGGGGTGAAGGAAAAGCGGAGGTGGAGGGAGATGGGAGGTGGGGTGGGGGAGGGGGAGTGGAAGTGAAGGTGGACTTGGAGGGAGAGTAGTGGAGATGGGGGTGGTGGAGAGTGGAGGAAGATTGGATGTGGGAGTGGAGGTGGAGTGAGTGGAAGTGGAAATAACAAGGAGAAAAGTGAGCAAAAGATTAAAAAATGAAGAGTAGAGTGTGAGAGGTGTAGAGAGTGGAGGGGAGAGGTGTAGAGTGTGGAGAGGGAGGGGAGGTGAGATTAGAGGTGTAGAGAGGGAGGAGGGGTGTAGAGAGTGGAGGGAGGTGTAGAGTAGAGAGTGGAGGGAGAGGTGGAGAGAGTGGAGAGGAGAGGTGTAGAAGAGGGAGAGGTGGAGGGAGAGGTGTGAGAGTGGAGGGAGAGGTGTAGAGAGTGGAGGGAGGGGGTGTAGAGAGTGGAGGGAGAGGTGTAGAGAGGAGGGAGGGGGTGTAGAGAGTGGAGGGAGAGGTGTAGAGAGTGGAGGGGGAGAGGTGTGAGAGGTGGGGAGTGTAGAGGTGAGAGGGTGTGGGGGGTGGAGGGAGAAATTAGGGGAAAAGTGTAGAAAGTGGAGGGAGGGTGTAGAGAGTGGAGGAAGAGGTGTAGAAGTGGAGGGAGAGGTGTAGAAGAGAGAGAGAGGTGGAGGAAGAGGTGTAGAGAGTGGAGGGAGGGGTGTGAGAGTGGAGGGAGGTGTAGAGAGTGGAGGAAGAGGTGTAGGGAGGGAGGGGGTGTGAGAGTGGAGGGAAAGAGGAGTGTGGGGAGTGGAGGGGAGAGGGGAGGGTGGTGGGGGTGGAGGAGAGGTGTAGAGAGTGGAGGGAGTGTGAGTGGAGTAGAGAGTGGAGGAGAGGTGTAGAGAGTGGAGGGAGAGGGTGTAGAGAGTGGAGGAGAGAGGAGAGTGGAGAGAGGTGTGAGAGTGGAGGGAGAGGTGTGAGTGGGGAGGGTGTGAGGAGGTGGAGGGAGAGGTGTAGAGAGTGGGTGAGAGGTGTGAGGTGGAGGGAAGGTGTGTAGAGGTGGAGGGAGGGGTGTAGAGAGGTGGAGGGAGAGGTGTAGGGGTGGAGTGGAGGAAGAGTGGAGGGGGAGGGTGTGAGAGAGTGGAGGGAGAGGTGTAGAGAGTGTGGGGGTGGAGGGAGAGGTGTAGAGAGTGGAGGAAGAGGTGTAGGGAGTGGAGGAGAAGTGTGAGAGAGTGGAGTGAGGTGTGAGAGTGGAGGGGAGAGGTGTGAGGGGTGGAGGGGAGAGGTGTGGGAGGTGTAGAGGTGGGGGGGTGTAGAGGGGTGGAGGAGAGTAGAGGGAGAGAGAGAGGTGGAGGTGTGAGAGAGTGGAGGGAGAGGTGTGGGGAGGGGGGAGAGAGTGGAGGGAGAGTGGAGGGAGGGTGTGGGGTGGAGGGAGAGGTGAGGTGGAGGAAGGGTGAGAGGTGGAGAGGTGTGGGGAGTGAGGGGGAGGTGTGGAGAAGTGGAGGAGAGGTGTGAGAAGTGGAGGGAGGGGTGTAGAGGGAGAGGTGGCAGAGGTGGAGAGGGTGCAGAGGGTGGAGGGAAGAGGTGTGAGGGGGGCTGGAGGGGAGGGTGTGAGAGTGAGTGGAGGGAGGAGGGTGTGGCAGTGTAGTGGAGGGAGGGTGGAGGTGGGTGGGGGTGTGGGGAGTGGAGGTGTAGAGGTGTGTGGAGGGAAGAGGTGTAGAGAGTGGAGGGGAGAGAGGTGTAGAGAGTGGAGGAAGAGGTGTAGAGAGTGGAGGGGAGGGGGTGTAGAGAGTGGAGGAGTGTAGAGGGAGTGAGGTGTAGAGGTGTAGAGGGGAGAGGGTGTAGAGAGTGGAGTGTAGAGAGTGGAGGAGAGGTGGTGAGAGTGGAGAGTAGTGTGAGAGTGGAGGGAGAGGTGTAGAGTGGAGGGAGGTGTAGAGAGGGAGGGAGAGGTGTGAGACTGGGGGGAGAGGTGTAGAGAGGGAGGGAGGTGGAGAGTGGAGGGAGAGGTGTAGAGGGGAGTGGAGAAAGGGGGAGAGAGTGGAGGAAGAGGTGAAGAGAGTGAGGGAGAGGTAGAGAGTGGAGGGAGGGGTGTGGGGAAGTGGAGAGACTGGGGAGAGGTGTAGAGAGTGGAGGGAAGAGGTGTAGAGAGTGGAGGGAGAGGTGTGGTGGTGGAGGGAGAGGTGTAGGTGTGGAGGGGGTGGAGAGGGTGGGGTAGAGAGTGGAGGGAGAGGTGGAGGGAGTGGAGGAGAGGTGGAGAGAGTGGAGTGGGGGTGGAGAGAGTGGAGGGGGTGAGGTGTAGGGGGTGTGAGGAAGAGGGGAGGGTGGAGGGAGAGGTGCAGAGAGTGGAGGAAGAGGTGTGAGTGGAGGGAGAGGTGTAGAGAGAGGTGTGAGAAGAGGGAGGGAGGGGTGTAGAGTGGGTGAGGGAGAGAGTGGAGGGAGAGGTGTAGAGGGAGGGAGAGGGTGGAGTGAGAGAGTGTGAGAGAGTGTAGAGAGGGAGAGGTGTGGGGGAGAGGTGTAGAGGGGAGGGAGGGGTGTAGAGTGGAGGTGTAGAGAGTGGAGGAGAGAGGTGTAGAGAGTGGAGGGAGGTGTGTAGAGAGGGAGGTAGAGGTGTAGAGAGTGGAGGGAGAGGTGTAGAGAGGGTGGAGGGAGAGGTGTAGAGAGGGGAGGGAGAGGTGTAGAGAGTGGAGGGAGAGGTTAGAGAGTGGAGGGAGAGGTGTAGAGAGTGGAGGGAGAGGTGTAGAGAGTGGAGGGAGAGGTGTAGAGAGTGGAGGGAGAGGTGTAGAGAGTGGAGGGAGAGTAAGGAGTTATTTATGGAGGGTCGTGGAGTGTGGAGAATGTAATAGAATAACATGAGAAGGTGAAAGAGAATGAGGGCGTAAGAGGAGGAGGAGAAGAAGAAGAAGAAGAATAAGAAGAAAAAGAAGAATTGGAAGAGGAGGAGGAGAGGAAGAAGAAGAAGAAGAAGAAGCATTGGAAGAGGAGAAGTAGAAGAAGAAGAAAAGGGGGGATCAGGACTCAGGACACGACCCTCAACAGGCCCGGGACGGACCGCCATGAACACAGGTGAGCCTCAAGGTGCCTATCACTCTCTCACCATCTCCCTCTACCTCTCTCACTCGGCCTCTACTCTGTTGCGTCCTGTACTAGGGAAGTTTATGCCTGTCACGTCTCCTAGTAATTACTTCCTCACAAGAACACCGAAATAAACGTTCTTTAAAAACTTAGTACGTTAATCCCGAACGTCGTTTCCCGCGCTAAAAAGGTAAACAATATCAAACCCTTCCACCAAACGTTTCCCGCTCAAAAATGTAAATAGCGATATTCTTCTACTATACGTTTCCCGTCTTAGAACGTAAACAATAACAAATCCTCCCACTTAACATTTCCCGCGCATACAGATAAAATAATAACAAATCCTTCCACCGACAGTTTCCCGCGCAAAAACCTAAACAATAAACAACTCTTTTACTCTACGGAATGTTGATAGCGTATTTTTATCCCATTTTCTCGACGTAGAATTTTATTGGCGGGATATTTAACGTCTAACAATAAATACAATTGACAGTCATCCTCGCGATATTTTTCCCCACCTTACAATCGGATGTTTGGCTTTCGACTTTCTATTGAGCTAAGAAAAATACGCTAATTGAAGAGTCGAGAATTAAATCAAGACTGTGTGTGTGTGCGTATGTGTGTGTGTATGTATGTGTGTGTGTGTGTGTGTGTGTGTGTGTGTGTATGTGTGTGTGTGCTGGGTCAACATTACAGAGGCACGGTGCAACACCCCTGCTGAACCCGTTTGTTTATTCGTGGTTGGGAGATCAATTGACTAACAGGGATAGGTCTCGAGCCGTTAATTCCTGTGCGGTTTATGCTTCAACGGAGGTCCTAAAGTTCCTAAACAGCCAAGAGAACGAGAAATCGAGAGATACAATGAGATAAAATGGGACAAAGAGACAGATATACGCACAGATAAAATCGATCCACAGAAAGACAGAGAAAGTAAGAGAGAGTCAAGAGACAAGGAGATAATGTCAACAATATTGGCAAGAACAGCCTCCCAAATTCACACTCGTTATATGAAGCGAAAGGAGAATCAGATCGACAAGCAGGTATTAACAACACTAAACAGCCTAGGCACCGGAGAAACCCCTTGTATCAATCATCCTTGTGAGTGAGAGAGAGAGAGAGAGAGAGAGAGAGAGAGTCAACAACAGCCAACGGGAGAGCCTCAAGTAACACTCACTCTCGTTGCAGGAGGAGCTGGGGATGTTGATCTTGGGTGCCAGGGTCACTGGTGCGGGTGTCACTGGGGTGTTGGATTGCTGTCGGGTCCTCGTCGGTTTTTCTTCCCCGAAGGTGTTGTCCCGACGGTTGTTGGTCGACAGCCGTCCTCCGATCTTCCGACCCTGGTGGAGAGAGAGAAACAACAAGTTAATTAAAGTTTGTTTATAAGTTTTATGTGTTTAAAATTTACATATATATGGAAGGAGAGAGAGAGAGAGAGAGAGAGAGAGTTAATATAAGACCTAGTAATAACAATATGATGGGACGTGTGGTCGGTGTGGTGACACAGTGGTAAGCAGGAAGCTCACCACAACCCCCTTCACTCCCCTCCCCCTCTTCCACCCCATCCCCACCCGACACACTCCACACATTTCTCTTATGTAAGCTGACTTTCTTCTTATTCTTCTTCTTCCTTTTAGTTATTCTCAAAGGTTAGGGGTCAGCCTCTCGAATCCGCCTTCCTCACGTTCGTCTGTCGTCAGCCTCCTCCTCTTCCCCATGTTCTTCACGTCTCCCTCATCCACCACCTTTCACTTCCCTATTTCCTCTTATCAGCTTCTTCTGGTTTCCTCTAATTGCTTATTTTATGTTACTCTGAATACATTATGTGTCGCGTGTCTCAGTAGTCCAAGGAGTGAGGGGTTGGTGGTGGACCTCTCCCTTCCCTGTCTCAAACACTCAACAGCGGTGAAAGGAAACTAATACGACTCACTAACATACTGAAAAAAAAATGGACGACCCTTTTAAGAACAGTAAACACCTTGTAAACAACCGCAGTGGGTGAAGTAGATGTCAAGGGTCCACTTTCTCACAAAACACACATAAAATACACAAGACTTGGGGTAAAGGGAAGGTTGGGGCGACGGGGCGTCTACCTGCCTTCTATGGGGAAAGTCGACATATGTTCCGTAAATAGCGGCCGCCGGCAAGCCCAAATGTCATAAGTTTACCCGTGTGATTAGCGGGAAGTTGCCCCATCTGCACACAACGAGAAATATGTCCTTACAGTATTTCTATTCCCAGAGCTTCTCACACTAAGTTCTTCCTGTAACTGAGGAGCGAGAATGTATATAGTTACTGCTGAGTCTCATTGGCGTTTCGACACCATTTTGACCGCCTTGGTTGAGTGTGCTAATTTATGGCAACAAGTTTTAACATGTAAACAATTGAGGTTCTGCGCCTCGCTTGGTGTAATTTTCTTCCAAACACGTGTAATGCATCCAGTGTTAAGTGCAGCTAACAATGACCTACTAGTGCCAATATATGTTAGAGACTCAGCTCCACAAAACAACCAAACCTGAAAGTTACTAAATGGGGAAAGTCGACAAACATTCTTCTATATGCGGCCGCTGGCAACTCACACGTTACAAGCTTACCCGAGTGATTGGCGGGAAGTTGCTCATCTTTTACTCACTATAAAAAAAAAAATCTTTAAATACTTTTTACTCATAAATCCTCCCCCCCCCAATGTAATCCAAATTCATCTAATCTCGGCTCCGGTTAGGACTGATCTATTCACGTCAAGATGTTTTAGATCTTCGTCCACAAAGCAACAGAACCTGAATAGTAGAGAAGTTATCCCCTAACACGTCACAGTAAATAACGACTCTACTGTACAGCCAGGCAGGGAGGGCCGCTATAACAAAGCATATCTCATGATAGAGTACACAGCTCCTGTATATAGATAAGACGTAAGATGTCTAGGGTGTTTTCTATCCCTGCCTGTAGCTAACACGCTGTCTAACATGAATATGAACCAGGAAGGAGTTTCTCCAGGTAATGGTGCCACTGGTAATCAACTGAGCTTCCCGTGTTCCCGCCAAAAGGAGGCCGAGGTAGGTAAGTGCCGCGTAAAGTCCGTGAGGTTTGTGGTTTAAGTACTGTACATGGTTTAAGTACTGTACATCAACAGATCAAAAAAGTACTGTTGTAAGGAAACCAGGAACAAGAAAGAATGTTTGGATTATATTTCAATGTACACACAAAAACTATCTGCCCACCTGGACCCGGTGTGTGGAAATGAGCAGAATGTACAGCAGTTACGGTTCGGTTGGTATTTCTGATAGTGAACTGCATCTGATAATGACTATGATAACTGCAGGAGCAATTCACATCCAGAAATACCAACCGAACCGTAACTGCTGTACATTCTGCTCATTTCCACACACCGGGTCCAGGTGGGCAGATAGTTTTTGTGTGTACCAAAAAATAATGGTTTTAGAATAATAACAAATAAACTAAATTATGCTCATTATGTATTATTCCGACACCATTAAATAAATTCAGCCTCCCCCCCACCCTTTTCACATATACCACATTCTCAATAAGCTTCATTTAGATAAAACATTCTTTCGTTCATTAAACTAACTATTCTGAGGCCATACATACGCTTGAAGCCTAAACCATATTTAACTTACGCGGCCCATATATCCCCCCCCCCCCAGCAGGGTTACCGCCAGTGGAGGGAGCGACACTAGTCACCCACGTGATGAACAATACCAGGGTCACGGGGTCATGTTCTCACCGCCCCCTGCTGTACTGTGACTACTCACGGTGTGTGTGACACACTTAACGTACTTTATAATTATAAGAAAGTTTATTCACATACAGCATTCGTGGTGACAAGGGTTTATTTATATCTCAAAAGATTGATTGACTGTGGTAATTATATCCCTGGCGACGCAACAGCTTAGGTCATATGTCGCTGAATTAAAATAAAGGTTTAAAAGACTAAAATAAAATAAAAGCTCTGGCATCTCATATAAGCTTTGTTTACATTCAGTCCACCTAAATATTCTGCAATATATTATTGTCTTAATTCAATTATCTACAACGGACCAAGGATTTTGACAACTCTACCGAGACAACACGAGTCACAGTGTTCATTTTGAAATTCATCGGACCCTCCGTGAAGGGATATGTTCAGGAATGTGTTCCTTCCTGACGCAACGAAGACGTGGTTTAGGTGTCGTGCAGGTCCTGTTTGTAAAATGTTTTAGACCAAGACTTATCAATGACCAAAATATTATCCCACATCACTAAAACTAACCAGCGCTTAAATATTACCCATAACGAGACATAAGAACGTATCCAATGGGTCCAAACATATGAGAAAAAAGATGGCATCAAGAAAACATCTGACTATTGTAAACATATACGTTCTCCTACCCCCAAAAATGTCCCTACAACCCGGACTTGACTAAACACCTGTTAACACGTGATCGTAGGTCCAACACTCCATCAAGCGGTAGTTTTCTTTACATTCCAGGACAGACTTTCCATAAACATAAAACAGGTCCTTGTGGGTCATCCTTTACGGGGTGACTCACTACCGGGGGCTGTGGGACACGAAGAGAGAGAGAGACTTTTCCCATTTTTATAGCCTTATCAACACTGTTCGGTCCGGGTTAAATCATGAGACTTAAAAAATTAAAACATATATTGTAGTGTGTGTGTGTGAGTCGTATAAAAATTTTTCACTAAAACTCCAGTGTAAAGAAGAAAACAGGAATGTAAAATAGAAATATGTCTTTATTTTCCTTCACTAAACATGTTTGTAAAAGTGGCCGAAGGCCGTCAGTCCGTCACCGCATTCCTAAACCTGCGCATGTATTGTGGGACTAGGAGCAGATGTATATAGAGTGTGGGCGGGAGAGGTTGTGGTGAGGGGAAGGAGTAGTTTAAGCGAGGTAGGAGGGGGGTAATTCTACTTCTGATACTTGAAGTGTCATCAAGGTACAGACGATCTACTGGTAGGTAGGTGTGGTGTGTGTGTGTGAGAGAGAGAGAGGCTAAATGCAAAGCTACCACACAATAACACCAATACCCCAAAGAACGATACATATTAACACACAAAGAAAGGAAAAACTCACAAACATTCGGTCAAGATCACAGAACAAAATACGAGACGGTATCACAAGGACAAAAGAACCGACATGCCAGTGATGATGAACCCGTCGGCAGTGGACTAAAGGAATCCTCTACTGGTAAGAAAAGACCCCGAAGAGAGACTTACAGCTGATTGGAGGTTCAGGGGGACTTAATAACCATTGAAGGATCATGACAGGACGACTATATAGGTGTATAGAGAAAACAATTCATCAATAACAAACAATGATTATATATGGTGTAATTATCTATACTATACTATACTCGCCGTCTATAATCTGTATATATAGAATAAAACTAAATCAATAAAAAAATAATGATAAACTTTCAATCTTGACAAAACGCATTAACACTCCACCGAGGTGCTGTCCTGACTCGGGGCTTTCTCCTCGCTCTCTCCATCAACACTTTCTCCAGCGTAAGGGTCAAGGAGGAGAAAAAAAATAATGGAGAAACTATCCTTTTGACGTATTGACTCTTGACCAACTGATAGCCGCCCTTGCCCCTGGCATGGGGAGGAAGGGGAGAAGAGGAGGAGGAGGAGACAAATGACTTGGGGGGAGGGGGAGGAGGGTAGACAGAGGAGAGAGCTGGGAATGGGGTGTTAGGAGAGAGAGAGAGAGAGAGAGAGAGAGAGGAGAGAGAGAGGAGAGAGAGAGAGAGAGAGAGGAGAGAGAGAGAGAGAGAGAGAGAGAGAGAGAGAGTTGGGAGGAGGGGTGGTGAGGAGAGGGTAGAGAGAGATGAGAGAGAGAAGCGTGAAGAAACGGATGAAGAAAGATAACAAGAGAAGAGAGAGGATGGTGAAGAAGAAGAAGAAGGGAGTGAAATAAAAAGAAGAATAGGAAGAAGAAGAAGAAACAGGAGGAGAAGTAGGTAATGAAGACACAGGAGAGGCAGTTACAGTGTTACGGTTTATAGTATAGCATTTTCCTTATCATTAGCTAATCCTCCCTTCTCTCTCTTAGTAGCAGCTGCATCGCGTTATATCTACGTCATCCACACGTTATACTCTCTCCCTTAATGGTATATCGACACTTCATAATATACCACAGCTACATAACCTAACCTAGCCCAACCTAACCTAACCTAACACATAACCTAACCTAGCCCAACCTAACCTAACCTTGACTACACCACACACTGAGAGAGTATCATATTAATAACTCACTGCCGGTATCAATATCATATCCACGTTAAGTCCAAATTCTCAAAGGTTTGCACGGTGAATTTCTTCTCTCCTGGATATACAAGAACACATCAAACTGGTTACCTTCAGCCAAAACATAATGTGGTTTTTAAATGATTTGTAAACTATCTTTTTTTTTTATCTTCTTTATCGGAAATGTGAGAAGACAATCTTGATAATTAACACTTCAACACAAAATGGATTCTCAGGTGTATGTCTTCTCAATTTTCCCCTTAAATGGAGATAAGAAAATGTTCGGTCCCCTTCACTAGTGCGTTTACGGGGGCTCGTCAGGTTTTATGCAGTGTGGCAGGTCTGAGTTTGTTTACATTCTACAGAAGGAAACTCGCAACAGTTAACAAACCATGGAATCAAATTAAAACAATATTAAAACAAACATCTCAATGATAATGATTTGTGGAATGTTTATATGACGAGTCCCTGTAAACGCACTAGTGAAGGGGACTGTACCTAACTGTCTCACTTTAAGAACAACATAACTATTAAGACAAAATGTCGCAGATAATGAACATAGACTCTATAGAAACGACCTACATTTTCTTTACCGGTTATGGGGAAAAAATAACTAGAAGATGTAAAAAAAATCAGCATCTTGGGTGCTTGTGACTCTCTATGACAACAAACACTCACACGAGTCTTGCCTGCCACACACACACACACACACACACACACACACACGTACGTTCCAAAATCAGCATCGTGTCAACTTTTGAACCCCAAACTGACCCGTTAATAATCTTAATGAACATAAAGTAAGTTCAGCCCGTACGTTCAATTCCGGACACAAGGACGATTACTACCGTACGTTCGGTTCTAATATGTTCAAACTGTCTGGAGACTCCAACGCGACTTAAGTAACAATACAACAACAATCTGGGTACAAATTCTCCAATACTTGCAAGTCATTTTCTCCCCTAACTGAGAATGGGAACAAGCAGTGACTTGCCCTCGAGTCAAAACACCATTTCGACGCCATTTTGATTATTATTTTAGTGTCGTATCATAAATCAGTCAGTCACGTGTTCTTGATTACACTATGGAAGATAATTTTTTTTCGAAAGCTCAGGCGTTCAACACGTCACCATTAATTTAAAAACACAGAAGAAAATAAATTAGATTTTAATGAATATTGTTTTAGTCCTCACACAATTATTCCCTCATTAAATTCCACCCTCAAACCAATGAGCCAAAGAAAACGGAATGCGTCTCTGGAGTTATGAGAGAAAGTGGGATGCCGACGTGACTTCTAACACCGCGTCAGGAGGTGTCTGGTAGTCGCTAGAAAGCTTCACCTCAACACACAACTAGTGAGTCCTGGTAACTGGTACACCTCACTTCGGGTACTTGAAAATACCTATATAAAATTCCCTCATACTTCCCAGCACTGAATGTTGAGATAAAACAAGAAAAAGGGAAAAATTTACAATGGAGAGAAAGTGTGGTGGTGGGGTGTGGCTGAGGCAGATAACCCAGTACGCGTGTCTCCAGGGATGAATGGAATACCAGGACGGGTCGAGCGTAGGGGGGGTGTTTACGAGTCAATGGACAGCGTTGAGGGTATCAATGAGCTGCCCTCCTGCTGTGAGTATCTTACACTGATGCTCACATGACCTCAGGGTATGGACTCTGACATTCCTGTGTTCATTTCTTACAGTGAGAACACTTATACGGATGCTGACATGATATCTGGCTGCATATTAAGTATTTATTTTTTGGCTGGACAAATATTTTCACCAGATTTTCTATTGTAAAATGTTCATAAAGAATTTTCTCCTTTATAAATATTTATATTGGATTTTCTACTGTACATGTTTTTATACGATGTTAATATAATCACAATTCCCTGATTCACAAAACAACTTACGTTAATTTTTGTAGATAAAATTATTAAATGATAAGAGATACGTTCTAAGGGTCCGGATTCTCAAAGGTTCGTGAGTTGAATCTTACCCACGTCGGTCCATATCAGGTTAATTATGTGTTGTACCTTAATTGGGGTAGTTATATACGTTCTCACATCATCAGGTAAGGGGTAAATTAATGTATAGACAGAGTATTTTGTGCTGGGGATGAGTACTCGATTCAGCCGGCACAATGAGGCAGAATTAGAAAACGAATATTAGCTTATGTTTTTACGCGCGCAGAATACAAACAGCTTCTCCAACCTCGATCGTGTCTTGATTGGAAAGTGTTGCCAGCATAAGAAACTCGAGCATCGTAAACCACGTAGAAATATATCAATAAAAAAAAACATCCGGGGAATAAGAAGACGCGCAGAGAGATACAACCACTGCAGATCAGTTACAGGAACATGAATTATCAACAGAAAATGAGGTTGAAAACGATAACAATAAAATACGCGCTAACTATAAACATAAAAACCAACAAATACCTAAATAACAAATACAAAACGCACAGAATAAGTCCATTAAAAAAAAAGAAAAAGAAAATACAACACCTCAAATACACCATAAACCCATAGAAAACGGAACATCAACAGAAAACGAGGTACATAGACAATAACGATGGAAAAGCGCGCGCAACCTGATCTGAGACACTGCCAAGCTATTCTGAACCTCCCTTAGAAAGTCTATACTACCCCAGCGAACCCACGTAGACAATGGTCTTAGCATCCTAAATTATGTTTGGACTTTCTAATGGCGTCAGATGAGGCTCTCTTAAGGCTCGGGCCGGTAAGACAGGGGAGAGGGTACTTATTAGTGAGCCTGATCAGGTTATCTCGTGGGCTGGTGGCTGGGTGAGAGAGATGGAGGTGAGATACGCGGTGAGAATTTGAGATAGAGGGTGAGGAGTGAGATGTATAGAGAAAGGAGAGACATACTGAGAGAGAAAAAGAGTGGAGGGTGGAACAAGGACGTGGGAATTATAAGGAAAGGAAACTACTTTACAGAGAGAGAGAGAGAGAGAGAGACGATTAAAGATAAACTGACAAAGATAATGGGGAACTAACCAAAGAAAAGAAGGAAGAAAAGAGAGGAAAACAAAGAAGAAAGGAAGAGAAAGGGAAATATGAGAATGGAGCAAGACACCCATATTTCTCCCACTCACCCGCCCACCGCAACACCCACTATGACGTCACCACCTACCCACCCACACACCTATAATAATAATAATAATAATAATAAACTTAAATTATTATCATCATCATCAATACCATCATTATAATTGTTATTTAATCAGCTCCTTTATAAATTTCAGTCATCAATAACCATTAAATCAGAGAAACTTAAATTTATTACGTCATAGCTAAACTTTCTAACCTAACACCTATCACACCACTACCACCCCTACTACCACACCACCACCACCACCACCACCACCACCCCTACTACCACACCACCACCACCACCACCACTCCCCCACACCTACCACACCACCTCCTAATACCACACCACCACCACCACCACTACCTTCACACCACCCACACCACCACCACCCTACTACCACACCACACCACCCTCCCTACTACCCACCACCACCCCTACTACCACACCACCACCACCCTTCCTCACCACTACCACCCTACTACCACACCACTACCACCCTACCACCACACCACCACCCCTACTACCACACCACTACCACCACCACCACCCCTATTACCACACATAATTACGTTTAAACAATTTATATGAAATAAAATATATGACTCTTCTATTATAGAATTTACGCGTCGTGTCTACTGTAGTATTACCAGGTGCACACGAGCCAGAGTTGGTAAATAGAGACCCATTACTAACACGACAAACAGACAGACACAGGTACACACACACACACACAAATACAGACAGACATACAGACAGAGGTACACACACACAAATACAGACAGACAGACAGACAGACAGACAAACACACACACACACAAAGACAGACAGACAAACAGACAGACACAGGTACACACACTCACACACAAATACAGACAGACAGACAGACAGAGGTACACACACACACACAAAGACAGACAGACAGACACAGGTACAGACACACAAATGCAGACAGACAGACAGAGGTACACACACACACAAAGACAGATAGACAGACAGACAGACAGACACAGGTACAGACACACAAATACAGAGACAGACAAACACACACAATTACAGACAGACAGACAGACAGACAGACAGACACACACATCACGTGATATATATCTCTATATTAAGTTTCTCGTGGCGGTAGAGCGTAACTCTTATTTTCTCCTCTCACTTGAATGACATTGAATAACAAATGAAAATCGAATTGAGTTTCGAAGGGTTTAATCGGTTTATTAGGATCATCACCTCATAGGGTACTACTTGTTAAACCACCCGTAGTGAACCAGACATCTCCCTAAGTTAAACCACCAGACACAGACACTTGCTTCAGTTAAATCACAAGAGACACAGACACATCCTTCAGTTAAACCACCTGAAACCCAGACACCTCAAGTTAAACCACCAAACCCAGACACATCCTTCAGTTAAACCACCAATAAAACACTCGTGGTTTCTAATATATATCAAACCATCCTCCAACACACAGGTGCTATTATACTCCTAGAAAACAACAGACGGGTAGAAACCTTTAAACCTGCCACCAGAAACTAACACTTCTAACCTGGAGCATGGTAGGTGTTCTCTGCCACAAGGGCCTAAGCGCCAACATGAGCTCCTGAACCAAAAAAACCCAAAGTACTCTGACCTTTACACCACCCTGACAGACGGACCAGTCTAGTGCAGTGTTCCTGGTTCTTCGTGCGCTACAAATGCCGTTTTAGCTCGTGTCAACTTTCTCTCGGGTTGGATGGGAAATTCGAGGTGATTTCGGCGGCAGATGGGCACAAGTGACCTTTTTTTTTAGAGTAACCCTTTCAGGAAATTATAGAAAACGGAGTGTATGTACCAACCTTTCAGTTTTAATATGATATATTTTTAGAATATATCTCTAAAATTAGCAAAAATATAACTATTACGAAAACGACAATAATATATTTATTATCAAATATTAAAAACTCGAATCGTAATCATAACACTACGTATTATTTCTGCTGTCAAAATCATACGTTCATACTAGGAAAAAAAGTATTCAACCATTATTAGATATAGAAACACTCGAGTAGAAATTCAAGTTCTCATCCATCCTGCAGAAAAAAAAGGGCCCAGCCAGTCACTATATATAAAAAACTAGTAGATAATACCAACTGCAACTTTCAACTCGTAAGATAGATAGGGAGTAAACGAGGTAGTTTAACCTGACTGACTAGCTCGTTAGGTGTTTTGCTTTGTTTTGTTTCTAGTTTGGCTGCTGAACGCTGTGTGAAGACGCTAAGACACACAGACAGACATATGTAGAGATAGACAGACATTCACACACTGCCACCCATGCAGACGAGGAATATAAACAACTGCACACACACACACACACACACACACACACACACATACACACACACACATATATACACACACACACACACATATATATATACACATACACACACACACACACACATACAACAAATACACACACACACACACACACACACACACACACACACACACATACACACACACACACACACACACACACACACACACACACACACACACACACACACACACACACACAAGCACACATCTCCCCGAGAGAAAGTGTTCCGATATACGAAAAAACCTATTAATTGTACATAATAGAAAAACGTCCAGTACGTGTTAATCCAACGTGTGTAATATGACAGACTGAACCAATTCACCTTAACCAAACTTTCATTACTACTTAAACATATTCACTCCCCAAAATCCTTAAACTTAAAATATCCTCATCTAAAGTCTTCCTATAGTTAAAACATATATTAAAAAAAATCGTCTAATTCTTGAACTTATTCGTCAAAAATTCCCAAAATACTCTGATCTTCACCCCCAAAATTCCCCTAAATTAATGATCTTCACCTAAAATATTCCCTTTAAAACTAAATTATTCACCAAGACTCAAACCAATGATCTTCTTACCCGAACTTCTATTAACTTTATTCAAGAATGATACTTCCATACACACACATTGTAAACACACACAAACATATTCAAACACAAAACACACCAAGGGCTTTCAGGGGAGTGGGGAGTTCTGAGTAAGCGTGGGAGGAGGAGTGGTGTGGTGGTGGTAGTGGTGATGGTGTTTGTAGGTTTGTAAATCAGTAACAATGTTTGTGGTGTGTGTGTGTGTGTGTGTAGAGATGATGTGTTTGAAGATGTAAACTGTATGCTAATGGTATTTTGTCCAGTTGGTAAATTATATGTAGTAGTTTTGTCCACTTTAATACTATTTGAATGATTTTATACACTGGGAAATTGATTGTCTGGTGAGATTTAGTCCACTGCTTATTGTATTGGTGGGATTTTGTCCAGGGAATACTGTCCGGGAGTATTTTGTCCGTCGCAGGTAACAGGAGGAGCACCTAATCAAAATGTACCAAGACTGAGCGGCGCCTGGGTACGGATAACCACCAACCCTCCATTAACACAGTGCTGCCACTGTAAAGCTCCAGAGATCTCGTAAAGAACAATACCACCACCACCACACCACCACAATAAAAAACTCTCACTCCTGTGTTTTATAAGACCATCGGCGAGGAAGTGATATTCGAGTCTAGTAGCGTTATACCACCAGCCAGTGGGAGGTCAGGTAGTTCTTATTAACCCTTGTATTTAGCTTTTTATGGAGTCGATTATATTGTTCGGTGTACAGGAATGAGATTATATACTGTTAAGACTTCTTCATCCGGCTCGCGCTCTGTGGGCTTTTTCAAGGTCGTATAACTGTAGGTGTGTGTGGACAAACTCGCCGACAGATGGCGCTGACACGTCTTGCTTACTTCTTCTGGGCCATAGATGGCGTTAATACGTCACGCCTTATCCCCACGCCCCAACTGCAAACGTGTTGGTCTTTTTTCTTCATACCTACACATTATTGACTTCTGGGCTAATCTGACAGACTTGGAACAAAGGAGAATGGTAGAAGGTGATGAATTCTGGTATTCTCGACCCCGGGTGGGCCCAGTGTGGAGGCCTCAAGGCCGTGTAACTGTTCTCCCCAGGGCTGGGCATTGGGCCGCACCCGTTTTCTGTTGCAACATTTTGTCTGCAAGCGCTTACCCGAGTCTCTATAAGGCGAACTCGTCAGAAAACTAAGGAAATTAAGTTGAAATTAGTCACAAAGAAAGATAAAAACTCTTCTACAAGTCATAAAACTAACTACGCTAACAAGTCTGGAGAGATAATGTTCCCAAGGAGAGAGAAAAACCAGTTACCAGGTGAAGTGATAACTAGTGTTGACCAGTGAGCTCGTGTACTCAACTGTCATCACCTGTGTGTCACTAGAGGTGTCAACTTGAGTTTAACTAGCGCCTATTGTCTAACACTGATAGCCTTTAGTCTGACAATAGGCCAAGGCCTGAACTTCATGATGCTGCCACAATATGGGAATTACTGTAACTCTGTACTTTACACTTAAACCTGTACTTATTGCTGTCATTTATTAATAACCACGAAGATAAGAAGTATTTTTTTTATAAATTCCCATCACAACTGTATTAAAGTTATTGACTGATCTGACGTATAATCACAACACTGGTGATTTTTATCCTGCTGTAAATTCATAACATTAGTGGAGTTTGTCGTGTCATGAACTCACAACACTAATTGAGTCGCGTTAAGGTAACCTCACTGACAGAGGGCGCGAGTATAAGTCAAGATACAAATACTTAAGGATCAAATGAAGATTAAACATCTCAATTTACTTCACCTGATTAAACATCCAAACGTTGGGGAGGATGAGGATGAGGGGGGATAGGTTAGAATTTGGGTGGTTAATCTTAAGGTGAAACAAACTGGTGGGTTAACCTTCAAGTGATCCGTTTCTGATGTAGTTTGCATCTAAGACTTACTACACAGGAAAACATTCAGATAAACAGACATAAGCGACACTTATAAAGGCAAGATAATCACAACACTCCTGGACCTGGTGAAGTGAAAGTCTATTTACTATTCTGGATGGTCGACTACTTCAGGCGTGGCATGTGGTGTAGCGCCTTCTGGTACGACTCCTGCAGGAAGGAGGATGTCCCGCGGCCACAGCTGACAACTTATCCACTGAACCACTTCCTTGTTTTCCACCATTTTTCGTGTTTCCTATACCGTATATCTCTACCAAACCCCGCAGCGAAATGGAAATGTGGCAGTTGACAAATAGGCATGACCAAGTTTTCCGGCAGTTTATGGAGTTGTCTCAATAGATCCGTATTTATTATATATCAAACGAACAACTAAACCTTTGTATGGTTTAGGTAACAAAAGCAAATCATTACTTATACACAGTGTTTAGACTTTAAAACTGTCTTGTTTATATACGATTTCTGAAACCAAAACATCATGAACTATTTTTCTAAGTCATACATAACTTCATATAAACAGTATACAGCACAAAACAATTACTGAAATCATTAAAACTGGTATACACTTACGAGCCAATATTCATCATTAGCGCCTTACGTAACAGTATTCACGAGGGAAACTGGCCAAATCGTGACCAGGTGAGATGAAGTTGCCGACTCGCCTTTATTATTGTGTAAGAATATTGTTACGTCTAAGCATTTCTGTCTAAGTCACATTCTTGTGTTTATATTTTAGCGAATGTTTTGTGTATAAAGGTATTTCTCTTTAAGGGTTTTATGGTTAAAACTTATCAGATGGTTAAAGTTATAAGGAAAATTTTAGCGAATGTTTTGTGTATAAAGGTATTTCTCTTTAAGGGTTTTATGGTTAAAACTTATCAGATGGTTAAAGTTATAAGGAAAATAAAAAAATAAATAAAACCACGGGGTCAAATATTCTCGGTATAAACTTACACATTTCTTAAATTTGACAAAACAACTTTCAATCACACCCATAAACAAATGATAAACAAGTAAATAGGCAATAAATAAAACAGACATAGCGACATATTATACATAGTTTACATAAAAAGAGAAAGTGTTATGGCCAAAATCAGCAGAAAGAGGTCACTCGTGGCTTACTGGGTTAGAACCTTTGATCTGCGGGATACACACAGGCCACACCCACACACGCTACACCTACTCTACCGCCACACCCGCAAGACGCAACACTCCTGCCAAATGTCAGGGCCGAGCATTGAATCTATGGACGCTGTGACCGCCTGTTGACCGAGCGTCTCCAAGACCACCGTCACTTATAATGTATCGGAATTTTAAATACACGATAATTAAAAAAAATTCTATATCATAAAAGATAAATTTACTTCATATAAACGATTTAAGTAGTTTAATATTTCAAGTAAAGGTTCATTTTAATCAATATAGTTCAATACTTATCGACCTTCACTCAAAAGCAAGCCAAAATGTAAACATTCCTCGACCTTAATTACCCAGGCAGTCAGCTGAGAGAATGTAAACAAAAATCAGCTGGCGAGTGTAGATTCTGGGAGAGGTGGAGTCAATGCACAGCTGACACGCGGCGTATGATTCCACACTCCTTCAGTAGGGGTTAAGTGAGGTGTTGATGTTACGAAATAGTTTCTTGATCCTGTGCTTTGAGTTACAGGATTTTTGGGGGGTACAACTGAAGAGCATTTATATAGCTACGTATTTATCACTTTTTTTTTCAATTATTACTCTTTTATCTAATTGTGTTATGTCCAGTATCTAACCTCCCCTTCTATCCTTCCCCATAACACCCCAACCATCTTCCCCTGCATCACCCCCATCCATAAACCCCTCCATAACACCCCCACCACACGCTAACTCACTCAACCTCTACCCCCTACACACACACTAATTGACCCAGCTACCACCAAAACGAGTGTCTGGCAAATACTCGACCACACTACTACTTCCTGGTTGCTCACGTTCAGGTTGGACACACAGGTGGCTACTCCTTGTGGGGACCAAACTAACACTTTCTACCGCTTGTTGTTCCGTTTCTACCCGTTGTTGTACATTTTCTACCCGTTATCGTACAGTTTCTATCTGTTGCCGTGCTGTTTCTACCCGTTGTTGTACATTTTCTACCCGTTATCGTACAGTTTCTATCTGTTGCCGTGCCGTTTCTACCCGTTACCGTATATTTTCTACCCGTTGTGGTACAGTTTCTACCCGTTTTTACTGTTTGTACCCGTTGCCATCCAAATTCTACCCATTGTTATCATCCAATTCTTCAGCACTTTTATCATCTCACCAACCAGTGTTTTGTTTACATTGAGATGCCTGATGCACGATAACCCACCATTCGCAAGCTATCTTACCTACCATTCTCCATTATTAATCTCTCGTTATTTACACATCTCTCACCTACTCACTCGCACCAACTTGACACCCAATCAGATCTTACGACACATTTTACGTCACACAAAACCGCTCATTCCAAGATAATTAAAACAATTAAAGAGAGCAAAGGAAGTTTGTCGTCCATTGCGCTAAGGAGTGTCGTAAGCCTCATGTGACGTCAGTGGTTGTTTTTTAGATGGTCAAACGTGACTTATTTTCAAAAAAATTCTATATAAAGGGAAGTAACAAGATTTTTTTTATTAACACACACACCAACACACACTAGGGCAATAACATCCGGCTAGGTGGTGAGTGTGAGGGTGTGCTGGCCGTGTGTGTGTGTGTGTGTTTCTAGATCACTAGGTAGACAAACTGGCAAAACCCACAAAACCTCTTTTCCCTCCACCGCAGCTGGGGTGGGGGGGGGAGGGGTAGCCAGGGGTGGGTGGGGCGAGGGGAGACGAGATGGAGAAGGAGAGAGGGAAGGACCCACCATACACCATAATTCACAGCTAAATACATACATACATACATACACACAGTCTATACCCATATACACACACACTGTAATAAGCCATTGTTTGTGTTTACCATTATGCCTTAACCATTCTCTCGTCTTTCTTATCTCCACTATACACGTCATCATCATCACCTCCTTCCCTCCCTCGTCACCAAGTCCACCCCGCGGCCCTCTGACTCACTTTCCGTCCTCACCAGCACCTCACCCTGTTAATATGAACCGTTCAATTACTTTACTGGACATTAGGTTTCTAGTTCACCTCCACGCTGTACAGGAAGATATTCAACCCTCCCCCTGGCCCCGACGTCTGCGTTAGCGTTGTGTTGGCGTTAATATCTACGTTGGCGTCAATATCTGCGTTGGCGTTACTATCTGCGATGGCGTTAATGTATTGGTGTTATAATCAGCATTGGCTCTTCAGAAACACTTTGTCACCCTTTACTAACAAACTCGCCCCTTTTCACCCTCTATTCCCTGGTGTCTTCTCGCTTCACATCCTCCTCCTCCTCCCTTTTCATCACCATCTTACCCCTTCAATTCCCTTTCTCCGTGGAGCCCCCTTTTTTTTTTACACGGGATCCTTTTGTTATATTGTTTTTCTACGATGTCTTTCACGTGGTGGCACTTTACTTCTTCCTGTGTGGTTGAGTGAACGAGTGAGGTTTTTTCTGTTCTATTTCTGTCTGTTAGTAGAGTTCTATACGACTTTCCCATCACTAAACTCAATCATCTAGTTTTGTCTCTATAATATGTATCTATGTCTGTTTGTCTATCTCTTTTTCTTTATCTGTTCCTTTTTCTCTCTCATATATCTATACCTCTCTCTCTTTCTCTTCTTAATTTCCTCCAATCATCATCTTTCTTATGTGTTTTCCTTGTGTATAATTGTGTAAGTTTGTCTATTGTTTTTCTCTGCGTATCTTTCAAGTCCAAATTAAATCATTCTCTCTCTCTCATTTCTTTTCCACCTTTTTATTATCGTTATTGGTGATTTTACTTGTGTTTATTGTTCGTTGTTGTCTTTCTGTGTGACTCTTAAAACATTCTGGTATTACCTTTCACCACCATGATTAGGTGAAGCCCCCCCCCTTCTCTGTCTCTCTTTGTTTCTCACTATCTCTCTCTTTGATTATCTCTCACTGCTTAACACATCTATTCAATGATGAGGTGTTCTTCCTTTCTCACACTCCTCCTGCATTATCTTCTCTCACTCTTCATCCCCCTTTCTCCCTTCCATCATCACCCCCCCCTCCTCCTCCCTCGTTCTAAAGCTCCTCTTACTCTCAACGATTCTTTAACCAATCGCTTTACATTTATTTTTTATCTCAATTTGTTGTGTTTTTTCCCCCAGACGAAATCAATTTGGTTCACTTTCCCTTCTCACTGCAGTCACTCCCTCACCACCCAACTGTCTCCTTTAACTCATTATTTTTATCCAATTTCTACTTTGTTCCTTCATTTCTTACACGTTTTCATTGAGATAATCACTCATTTATTAATTAATTATATTCTCAGTCTTTATCTAATTCCTCTCTGACTTTACGTTTCTCTCCTTCATTATTAATTTGCTGTTATTCCATTTTCCTTCAAGTTTTGGTCATCCATTTTGTAAAGATTATGACGTATTAATTCCTTCCTCTGGTAAATAGGTGTTCCGGTTTACTGTTTACGCGGGAAATGTGACAATTTATGCGGGAAGCCACCACAACGCGGGAAGCCACCACAACGCAGTCAACACTTCCCGATTTCTCTTTCTTGTTGGTGTTTACGCGGCCATAAGCTAATAAACCGTAAACCCATAAGTTCATAAACCGCACGGAGGCCTATAAACCCCAGGAAAACTTAAAACCACAATACCGTATAAACCTGAGCACCGTGACCCGGATGTGTTCAATACCTAGGAGAGAAACACCGAGGAAATATTTTGAGGTGAGGGTTTTCTATATACATAAAGTTTGAAGGGGAAACTCAGGTAATTAACACACGAACAACACGGACGGAGATATTATGCTAATGAAGACACTAATAAGAAGAAACACAAGCATCTTAAACACCCAGGGAATGTGGCAAGTCTTTTTTGCCTTGTATTACTTAAGATCTTCATTATAGCACCACTAAATTTCATGGATTGTAAACATACCAACGTTTCTGGGTAAATAATGAAGGTGATTAATAAACTCGTATCAGAAAATTCAGGCTCACTATTTTCTTTTTCGGATGCATTATATGTTTACTGTATCTCAACCAACTTGATTCTCACCTTATAAATTCCTTTCTCAACACTTTCTCTACTGAGGCACAGTTACACAATACACGACCACTGAGAATTCTCATATTTGTTAGTGAGTCATCAACATGTTATCATCAGTAGTGAAGCATCAGAGTCTTGCGCAAGGAGATGTCGTGTTCCCCAGCTTGTAGGTAAAGAGACGTTCCGTTCCATAGTTTCGCCTGCCAGACGCTCGCCACTAATTCCGGGTTGTAAACATTGCACATCTTGCCAGTTGAAGAAGTGACTTAATGTTAAAAATAAATAAATACCACAGCAGTCACGACTTTACACACACACACACACACACACACACACACACACACACACACACACACACACACACACACACACGAGTATTACATTTATTTTATCGAGTGTTGGCTCCCGGGGACAACAGCTTCCTTATACAGTGTTCTGGTGTTCTTGAGTACGATGCGTTTCTTTTGAGTACTATGAATCCACCCATTAAGACGTCTTTACCCCTGAGTACGACGATTTAACCTCTTGAGTACAATATTTAATCCCCTGTGTATGATGTCTTGCCCCTTTGAATACGAAGGCTAATCCCCTTGAGTACAATTACACTGTACTCATGAAATTAAGTCATCGTACTCAATGGGTCAAGATGGCTATACCGAGCTGAAAATAATTACGATATTTTTATTTTAACTGAGGTTTTGGAGTTTGTGTTCTGGCGATGCAAAGAAAACTTGAAAAACCTAAACATGTCATTTTGTTTTTTGCGTTCATGTAAGATAACTATTAAAAATACTGAAAATAAAAAGAAGGGAAGATCACAATGCGTAAAACAACCTTCTTGTTGAGGTGAAGCTGAACTTTCCGGATATGTTTCTAAGGCAAAATACCACGAAAGAAAGTTCCTGTGTGAGAGAGAGCAACAGTTTCCATCACTTTCAACTACGAAATGATCACGCCCATCTTCTAATCACCTTGATCAACTACGCTTAACCCCAATCACCTCTAATCTCTCTCTCTCTCTCGCCACAACTTAAGTCATTATCCCTCCCCCCTTAGTATTCCCTCTTCCTTGCAATGTCTAAGGGAAATACCCCCTCTTACAAACCCCTTCAATTTTGTCCTCTTCCACGCCCTGATTCCCATTACTCCTTCAATTATCAAGAAAATATAGCTCTTGCCTTCACATCTTAGCCCTCCCTCCCTTACGATGAAGAAAAAATTCCCTTTATATTCCCCTTAACCCCTGTAAACTTTCCCCACCACAATCACCCCTTTAATTTAACATCAAGTCCCCTTCAACCCCCTTCTTCCCATTCCTACATATACTTCCCATCCTTCCCATCACCAATTCAACCTTCCAACACCCCTTCAACTATAAAAAAATTCCCTTCCTCAACTTTCCTCCCCATCCCTTTAGTTCTACGTACTCTCCCCTCCCCAACTTAACCTCCCCACTAGGGAAACTTCCCACACCCTGCCCAAGTCATCCTCTCCAGTCACGTTCAAGGAAACCACCGCTACCGCCCCTGAGGAAACCGATGTGAGAAATGATGTAGAAAGTTACTGGTGAGCGAACACACACACACACACACACACACAGGCGGAAAACTTTAAAGAGTCCATTGTGTAGATTTTTTTTTTCATTGTGTGTGCGTGCGTGTGTGTGTGTATGTGTGTATCTGCGTGTGTGTGTGTAGTAATAGTAGATGATGAGGGGTGAACGCACGTGAAGGTAATCAGGGTCAGGATCCTCAAACGTTCCCACGATGAATGTCTTTCTTTCTTTTCGGGGTTAAGGCGACACATGTACAGTAAGTACCGTGTAAACTCCTCGTGCAATGATTCTGATTCTCAAACCTTCTTACGATATATTTCTTTTACTTTGAGGCTCAGTAAATACATGTAAGTTTAAGCTAGAATCCTAATGTAATGATTCTGATTCTCAAATATTCGTAAGATGTGTTTTCTATCTAGATTCAGTGTCGATTCTACCAGATTCTCAGAGTTTCTTAATATTGTTGTTTTTCTTGTAATTTGGGATGAGAACAAATTTTAATTATAGTGTCGAGTCTCTGTACAATAGCCACACCATTTCCGTCGCCATGTTTAAGTGCAGAAGCTTTAAGTGAGCCAGGTAGATCCATTCTCACGTCTCTAGTTTGAAGAAAATATTAACTAACATCTATAAAAGAATCTGGCAACAGGGCTTGGAGTCATACAGGTTACATGAACACAACAAAACACAACGTAATATAACACAACACAACACCAACACAACACAACACCACACCAACACAACGCCACGCCACACCACACAACGCCACACAACATCAACAAACTGTCTAGGTGAGATTGTAACTGTCAGGAGAGCAAGACCAATTAGTACAGAGGACAGCTGACCACCCACTCCCTGGCTGTACATCTTACCCCTAACTGACCAACACAGACTCGTTAAGGTGGCTGGCCAGGTCACCCACCAACACCACAACACAGGCCAGGAAGCCATCACTAAAAACACTGACGAATAATACTGATTAATGGACTGGTGTAAGGTGTAGTGATATATCTACATACTTGGATTTATTAAGGATCGTATAATGAATATTCCTGGTATACGATGATGTATGAATGGTGTATACTGTATGTCTTAAACCAACAAACACGTAAGCTGTCACTTCTATATACCCCTGTACTAGAGAAACGAGGGATAAGAATCAAAACATAAACACGACCAGTTTTTAACGCAACACACTAAAACACAAACGGGATGTAACACTCACTATACACATTGACAGTACTGTGTGTGTGTTGGGGGAGGGGGGAGAGGGGGAGGTATTTACATAGAAATATTCACTAATAAAACACAATGACATCACGTCTTCCTTATCCACGATTACTACACTTCTCAGATAGAAAGTTGTCACATCACTGGTGTCACGTATAAACACCTGCCGCACATAACTAACACACGTCGCCACACCTGACTAACACACGTAGCCACACCTAACTAACACACGTCGCCACACCTGACTAACACACGTAGCCACACCTAACTAACACACGTCGCCACACCTGACTAACACACGTAGCCACACCTAACTAACACACGTCGCCACACCTGACTAACACCTGTTGCCAAATTTACGTAGTTACATCACCAGCGTCACGTATAAACAAGCGACACGCCTTACGTTATATAATGTGTATATATCTGGTGAAACTCTTACACTTGAATAACAACAACAAATCGGTGTTACGTTTTGAATGTCTTTCTCATTTCTGTAAACACATCTGGAGAGTTACTACATTAACACCATCTTAGCACTGTACCTTTAGTGTCAGAAAGAAGAGGGAGAGAAAAGGAGGAATAAGAGGAGGAGAAAGGAGAAGAAGGAAGTGGAGAAAGGATTAAGACTAATAATATTAATAAAAGGAAGCGGAAGCCAACATGAGTGAGAGAGAGAACAGGAGCCAAGGATTACTACTTCCACCATCATTGATATCACCAGCCACTCCTCCCCCCACCCTGTGTCTCCCCGGCGCGCGCGCACACACACACACACACACCATGGCGCCTAGTGTCATCTACGTCTATAACCTCCGAACAAAATGCATCAAGTTTAGCCAGTAATAAGAATATGTTTCTATTCAATATAACATTAACACCTTCACTACTGGACGTCAATTTTGATATTTTATTGGACCAACACCAGACGATTTTATTCAGCACAGAGAGACCCTTCGTAGCCAGGAGGTTAATAAACTATTTTTATTCAGATGTGTGTGTGTGTGTGTGTGTGTGTGTGTGTGTGTGTGTGTGTGTGTGTGTGGTAACATCAAGGTCCCCGCCTCTTATCTATTACGTCATTTAATCCAGTCTAGGTCATCATATTAAGGTTAATACTGGTCGTTAACTCATTCATTATACCTCTTTAATCACCTTGATCAATAGCTATCGGCGGGTCGTTTGCGGTATAAGGTTCCCGGGGGACCAGATTAGGTGTTTTATGTCTACATCCGATTTTCTTCCCAGGTGTTCCGATTAGAAAATGACCCCCAATCAATACACCATTAGACCCCGAGAGACCTTCGTCCTTGAGCCAGATCCCCAGCTGAGTCACTCGTCCACCACACAACCTTCACTCTTATATCCACCAACATTTACAAAGTCCTTTTTTCAACCTTATTTTTTTTGTATAACTGTCAAGTGCAATGAAGCGAAAAGAAAATACAGTAAGGGGGTTCCCAAGGGTGTAGCCTATCTCCCTCTATGTTTAAACACACTAATACGGTAACATGAAACACTACTGTTTTAGCCATCATTCACAACAGTAATCTTGAATATATAGCAAAACACCAGAACTTGTGAGAATATATATTATGATATTCATACAAAACAAAAGCCATCAGAATAATTGTAAATACGAGAATAATTACAAGAATCTGCGTGAGGACCACTGTGCACTCCTGTACCTGATACTCGTCCCGTTAAAGAGAATGTAAACAAACATACAGATCGAGATACAGAACCCGGAGATAGTGATGCTTCTCGCTCATTACACGAGATGAATAAATACAAAATTAGGAAGAATATTATGAATACTGACGACGATAATGAATCTCTCTGGCGTATAAAGTTACTGGAATTAACGCAAGGTCATTTTGCCTATGGGATAACGGTGCTTCTGATTTACAATACAAGGTTAATAATATATACATAACCACAATAGTCTGAAGGTTGTTGAGAGATGGAATGTACCTGAGAATTTACAGAGGTCATAATACTACAGGTATGCAGGTAACTAGAGGATAAGGTGGGTGACGGGTTATTTCCGACAAGGTGAACAGATGGACATTTTTAGGATTCTGGAGGGGAGAGAGAGAGAGAGAGAGAGAGAGAGAGATTGTGTATATGCATGTGTGTACTTGCTTGTGCATGTGTGTACTTGCTCGTGTATGTGTGCTCGTGTGTGTGTGTACTTGCTCGTGTGTGTACTCGTGTGTGTGTCTCCAGGGTAGTGAGGAAGGAACTAGCACAAGGTCTTATCAGCCACTCGACATCTTACAAGAGGGTAGAGAGAGAAGAGAGAGGGCGGGGCACCAGGGTGTCTCTGCAGCATACAAAGACACGTGTTTAAATAACCTTTTTTTTCAACTATTGACTGCTAAGACATTTCCTTGAGGGAGTTTCTACAGCTTCCAAACCAAATGAGGTCAAGACCATTATATGCGTCAAGGGGATGTATACCTGTTGAGATAGATAGATAGATAGATAGATAGATAGATAGATAGATGTAGTTCAGAGAGGGGGAGGTAAAGATGGATGTATACTGTAGATAGATAAATAGAAATTGAATACTATATAGAAATAAAGCAAGAATGAAACCAGGGGCAAAAAATGAAGGAAAAATTATTGAGAGAAGAAAACAGATGAGAGATATTTCCGGTAGGAGGAAAAATGAGAGAAAGAGGATACACCTTAGTGTTGCTCAACCACTACCAAATACGTTCCATCACGTACCAGTAAGACAGATGACCACACCCTCACCACCACAACTACCACCATCACTACTTCTACCACCATCACTACTACCACCACCACTACCACGATCCTCATCACTATTACCACCACCACTAACACAGAAAGACAGATGACCACACCCTCACCACCACAACTACCACCATCACTTCTTCTACCACCACTACCACGATCCTCATCACTATTACCACCACCACTAACACAGAAAGACAGATGACGACACCCTCACCACCACAACTACCACCATCACTACTTCTACCACTACCACGATCCTCATCACTATTACCACCACCACTAACACAGAAAGACAGATGACCACACCCCCACAACTACCACCATCACCACCATCTATCATTACGTCTACCACCATCACTACTACCACCACTACCAAGACCCTCATCACTACTACTACTACTACTACCAAAAACACCATCATCCCGATCATCCATCACTACTACCACTACTACCAAACAACATTATCACTACTACCACCAGTAAAATCAGTACCAACACCACTAACACCATCATCACACCATCATCACAACTACCACCGCCACCTCCACCTTCACTACCACCATCATCACCACCATCAATAGCTTTACCTCGTCCACCACCACTACCACAATCACCATACCCCCATCACTATCACCCCCACCACCAACTCCATATGGACAGAATACCACCAGACTACACAATAGCTGACGTAAAGGATAATAAAATAATTCTATACATTACAAAAATAAGATAAAATATTGTATAAAACTAAAATAAAGAAAATATATCAAATAATAACAATCAATACTAAAAAACAGAACCTTTCTTTATGTTAAAAAATAATACAATATAATAACACAATCGCCAATATCACAAAGTATTGAGATCAGCACTGTATAATAAGCATCATAATCGCCAAAATAACGCCAAATTTACACTAAGATGCTGTAATAACAAGAACGCCGTGATCCGCCGGCGACCATAAACAATAGGCTCCTTCCTTGACCTGAGACAAATATTTGAGCCGAGTTTTGTTGACATCAAGTGAGTAAGGTATAAGTTAGAGCGAGGACATAAAACACGCCCACCCGCCCGTCCACACTACTAACACGAGAGCGAGGACATAAAACACGCCCACCCGCCCGTCCACACTACTAACACGATACCGCCGCTAATTACTTGTTGTGGTGGGGTATTAACATGCCAATATATTATTCGTACACTGACTCAATGAATAATCAATATTTCTTCATGGGTGAGTGAGTGATCTAGCCACGTACTGAGTTGCTGACATAGGTAAAAGACGCCAAATATAGTTCCGGGACGCTACGAATAGCAACAAAACACACACAAAAAAGGAGCTAAGAGATGATATGGGTGACGCCCCGGCCCAAGAAGGAGTGGGTGACAGACCTGACACTCCCACTCACCCCTGACGGTGCCTCGCCCTCCCTCCTGTCAACCTCAACCACTAATATAAGTTTATCTGCCCACATGAAAGAGAGAGAGATAGAGAGACCCTCTTCTTCACCTCACCCTCGACTACTGTCACTTCACCCCATCTCTTCCTCCTTCTCCCTTCACCCCTTCTTCACCTCATTCTCGACTACTGTCACTTCACCCCTTCCTCCCCACTTCATCCATCACCACCGCGGGCAACCCATTGCCATAACCACCGCCCGTCGTTCTCTCCTTGGACGCGCCTTCCTGCCCATCTCTCCCAAGATGGCTAGCTAGTTGGCCCCTGTCCAGCCAGCCTTTCATTCTCGACCACAGTTTCTTTATCTCACTTTCACTTTTTACTTTCATTTAGCGGCCTCTCCGGGGTACAGAGTCAGGTGTGTGGCGGTGGCTTCTCCAGGTACCCGACCTTGATGTTCTCTTTCTCTTAGCACGAGACTATAATAATAATAATAATGATAATAATGATAATAATAATAATAATAATAATAATAATAATAATAATAATAATAATAATCTTGGCTTCACTACGAAACATAACCCATAAAAATATAATAGAAATAACTGAAAAAATAGACAATCGCCTAAGAGAAAATGAAAACATATCAATGTGTTTAAGATAGGTGATGTGAGCGTGTGTGTAAGTCAAGGCACTGGTTATAATATCTGGTACACGAGAGTCAACACACCTACACGCTTAACCTCTTGACCTTACGAGAACCCATCCAAACATCACCTTACTATGGCGTAACATGGTTATTTTTTCTCTGGTGTCATTTTGGGTACTAAATTGACATTTTACCTCCGTTTATGAGAGATGAATCATGATAAAAAAGACACGAAAAATCAAAGCAAAAACTGACCCCAAAAGGTGAACACTCCAAACCCTTTCACTTTCTGACTTGTCCTGTGAGTCTGGTTTTTGCTGCTCTTGTGGTCACTGGTAAATGTCTGGTCACTTCTCATGACCTCATCCCGTCTGTTAACTACAACTTTTATCTCTTTCATGTCGTCATACAATCTCCCTTATGTGTAGCTTCGGCGGCTTCTGTTTAACAATTTTTTTCTCAGAGTATTCCAGTTCTGGGTTCTGTACTGTGGAGTCTATAGAGTTGTTTTCATTGTTTGTATAGGATAACTAAACCATATCACATTCTGGTTGTAAAATTCACTATTAAACTAACTTTCAGATTTACCGAATGAATTAGTCTTGTTATTGAAGTAAGTACCAATGCTCAAACTAAATAATGACCGTATCAATATTTAATCTAATTTGAGGACGGTGTCAATATCTAACATCTACTGAGATTGATTGATTGAGATCTTATAAGTATTTCGTCTTTTGTATTTTTAGAAATTTAAATATAACCTACAGCCACGAGTACACTGCATAACCCAAGTAAGATCAGTGTTCTCAATCCTTGGAAAAACTGTCACAAAAGCGCGGGAAACAAAAGAGGTCAAATTAATGTATTGCAAAACGAGTCTGTTGGGAGTTGCCTGGGGTACGATGCCCACTGAAACTGTTGCAAGCATACATGTCATTTGTTTAACAGAGCATCTATCACCTATAACACTTTTACGACGACCTGGGTTATAAAAAACGACCGGAAAGGAAGGTAGTACGTTCTAGTGCGAGTGTTTGTAGCGACCATTCACCCAGGGTACGGTACCTACCCACTTGGTAACTTTTGATCATCTGGCGGCAACACCTTTCTCTCTCGTGCAACTCGTTCGCTGCGCTGACTGTGGCTTCGACTCGGCATGTGCACCACCAACATCATTTCTAAATTTAGCTGTGATAAGACACACAATTACTTTGTTTGTCGTACTCAGGTTATTCTTTGTGAGGTAATAATTAATTTTTTATAGTAAATGAGCTTTTACAGCAATACACCTTCTTTGATGATGTTTCGAACAATCACCGGATACCCGTTACCTAACAGTATCTTGTGGGCACAGAAGGCGACGAAAGATTCGGTCAAGCAGTTGCTGTGGAAAGACCTTTCTCCCTCAGGAACCTGTGGGAGGCGGGGCAGGAGGTCACACCGTGTAAAAATAATAAGCAGAGAAATACCAAGAGTTACCGAAAACTCAAAAAAAGACGAAATGACACACGGCCCTACTGTCACGTCCACCACTCTCACCTATTTACACAACTTTCGTCTTGTCTGACAACTTAAATGTCAAATAAAAGTGATTTAACCAGATGATTCACAACTGTTCACACATGTTCTCGGTGCGACCAATGAAGCCTTTCAATTAAATCTTGTGAATAATTTCCACTTATCAGAAAATTTTATAAAACTCGACCGCGATCAATCGGATATGGAAATAAGGAATAAGATAGTCTACTTTCTATTTCTTTGTTACTACAGGTTTGAAAGTGATGATTGAGGAACTGGTTAAACCCCGAAGAACCGGTTAAAACGTGTTATTTCTCAAACCCATTCTCCTATAAAACAATAATAACAAGGAATAAACTGCAATACGGGGCTGTTCACACACTTCTCTCAGTCAGTGGGTCAAAATCAGCGTATATAGCGTCTATATATATATATATATATATATATATATATATATATATATATATATATATATATATATATATATATATATATATATATATAATGATCATACAAGATGGGAGGACGACCAGCCCCTCCCTCCCCCCACCCCCTCTCTCTCATGGTCTCAAGCCAACAACTCTCCCTTGGGGTTATTCTTAGTCTAAAGGTTGTAATATGACGTCATAACGAGGTAGTTTCAGCACTTCCTGTCGTAGTTACTCGCTCGTAATGATCCACACACACACCGGTTATTACCATGCTCGTGTGCACTCAGGCTCGTACAGGTGCAAGTTGGTTATGGTGCTGTTGAGGTGGGCGACTCGTCTGGCCTACTTGTGGTCTGTTCTGTTTACGGTGTTAGGGCGAAAATGTGAATCATCTGAAGATTATCCCCAGCTTAGTTTACCTGAAGATTAACCACCCTAACGCTACCTAAGGGGTTAGATTAGCGGAAGGGTGGTTAATCTTCAGGTGATACAACCGGGGGGGGGGCGGCGGGTAATTTTCAGATGATTCCCAAAATTTTTATAAAATTACATTTGTATCGCGCGAGGAGTCTGTTCATCACCTGCCGTAAGAAGCTGGTATTGACCACGGCGAGGAATTAGGTTAACGCTCTCTAAAAGAATCTCAAGTGTGTGTGTGTGCGTGGGTGTATTCAAAATCTCACGTCCATCTGAGGAAACTTTCAAGCTGTTTTAACCGGTCGTTTAAAAGCCTCGTCATCAATTAAAAACCACGAATGTCACACTGAGAAATCGGCGCACCTGGGGCGTGACTTAGGTGTACTTTGCCTGAGGAATATGTCCATACTGCACTGAGACTACCAACAGGAGGAGAATATATACCCATACAAACGCCTGAATATTCTCTATCGATAAACCACTCAACTAACTTCATTACATACATATAATAATGTTCTATCTTTCTTACAAGACTACTACAGGACTTAAAAATTTTTATTTGTTGAATTACTCAGATTTTAAGCTGTTTGCAAGGTAATTACGAGGCAATAATTTCAATATGGGTATTTTTTTATATGCTTTTATCGTTACGCTTCTTTTGTCGTCTATAAATACAAGACCAAAGGTGCGAGACACCGATCGTGAGAGAAATCCTACGAAAAATATTGCCTGCAGCCAACAGTAAAACGCTCCAACTTTTTCTTATTTTTCTGAGTCGCTCTGGCATATTGACTTTCTGCTGTCACTTGGCTGCCCCGACATCTTGCTATCTGACGGCCTGCTGACACTGGGTTTCTCTGATAGCTTCTTGGCTTAAAAGCTGACGTTGAGTCACCGTGACGAGTGACGGGATCTAGCTGGGCGACGGGTGCTGACGAAAGCTTTTTCTCTTTGACGGCCTGGTGACACGGCTTTCCTGAGTACTTCCTGACAGGTGCTGACTTTGGGCTAACCGTGGGAGTTTGCTGTCTGACAGCTAGTTCCGAGATGCTCCCCTGGGGTCTTGCTGTCTGAAGGCCTGTTATTACGTTAGACTGACAGCAGTTGTCACGAGAAAGAGTAAATACAGTTCTCTGACGACTACTGCCCGCCCCAGTGGTCTTACCGAGACATGAACTTAAAACTTTTGACCACAACAGAGTTCATGCAACTTTTCTGTTTCAGTCTGACGAAAATACGAACTAGTATAGCACGTTGTTGTTACATAAGGGCGTCACACTTCACTGTGGCACTGTGTTAGTAGGTCTTGGCAACATGCAGCGTGCGGGGGTGGGGGTTAGTCCAGGTCTGAGACGGCCTAATCTGGACGGACATGTACTCTATATTAGTTCATTTTAGGCTATAATTTAACCCATTCAACTAATTCGAGCTTTACTGTATACTGAATTGAGTAAAAAAAACGAACTTCTATTAACTGTACCGAAGAGTCAATGAAATTTTAGGAATGGCGAGTATGCTTTTTAAAGAATTTTTAACAAGAATTTTATCATTAATCCGTCCATCTAGGTCTTAGGCCTTCTCGCTCGTTGACCATTTACAGCAATTCACGTACTCGGAAGAGGCTTCCTTGGGGGTCCGGGATGGCAGCCGCTAGGGCCACGCACACCAGTAGTCCTGCCAGGATCCTCATGATGAAGAAGGGCACTTGAAGGGGTGTCTCACTGGGGAAGAGGTAGAGGAATACGTCCACACAGCGCGAGGGTTGGGTGAGGACTAGCACCGCGACGCTCCGCCAAGTGTGGGGGTCTCCGGCTGGCTAGCGAGAGTGATCACACCCCCTCCCCTTCACCCTCCCTCCTACTCCTCCCAGCCTCATCGTCGCCTTCCTTTACCTACGATCCTTGCACCATCATCTCCCTCCCTATTTAATTCATAACCTATTTTCTTATCGTTTTCTATATCCACTTCTCGCTTTAACTATGATTCCTTCCTTCTCATTCATTCTCTCCTTCTCCCCTTTCCTTACTCCTTCCTTAATCAGACCTTCACCTCCGCATTTTACCTACGACCCCAATATCCCCTATTCTCCATACCCCTCCTCTCTCAGTTCTCACCCCCCCTTCGTTTACCCTACGATTCCCAAACCCAATTTTCTACCACCCTCCCCCATTCCCTAATTCTCTCCTTTTCCCCTACACCCATTTCCTCCTTCCCTATCACCTATTGTACGCCTCGTCCTCTCACTCCATGCATGACTCCCATCCATCACCCCATTCCCTCCCTACTAGCACCTACGACTCCCTCACCCTATTCCCGTCCCCATCACCTACGAGTCTCCCTCACCTTATCCCCTCCCTCCCAACACATACGACTCCCTCACCCTATTCCCTCCTCCATCACCTACGAATCCCTCACCCTATCCTCTTACCTAGGCACCGTCAAGACTCATCAGAACGGGAGAGAGAAAGACCTTGGCGCCTCTTATTCTTGGTTAAGCGGCCTTGTTGAGATTCTCGGGAAGACTAGGTCGATCGACTGGTTGTATCCGGCAGGCACAGCGCAGGGCAAGGTTAACACAGGCATTATACTCACAGTTTGAAGGCGCTCACTGATTACATCTTCAAATCACGTCGGCTTCTGGTTTAGAGGTTTATCTTTATGTGTTTTACAGGAAATAATTATAAGGAAGATTTATTATTTAGGAAGTTTTAATGGTTAATTGTACCGTATGTGGGGAAAATAATTCAATTTGTATTCATTTCGTTGCAAATTTCTCGTTTGTGAGAATATAAATGTCCCGTTTTATGTCGAGGATGTTAACATTTTCACACTTTGCTGTCAACTGGAAATGAGGTTTTGAAGATGTATTTTATTGATATTATTTCACCATTAAATGTTATTAATTTAAAAAGTTAATAATAAATAATTGTATTCTTTTAGTCTCAGTTTGTAGGAGTTTCTGTGTGTATTAAACTATTATTCATTATGTAAGCTGTTATTCAATTTCAATGACCAAGGAATCAAGGAATGACTTCTGCACCCTCAACATTGGTCCTAAAATACTGTTATTCATTTAGAAGAACATAAAACTATCGCACAGTTCGTAAACGTTGTAGTGTTTTGTAAAGCTTGACTGTTAAGCCATGGCATCAGTGGTAGGTGGTGGCGGCTTTAGCAGACAGTAGAAAGTGTGAGGTGAAGACGATGTGTAAGAGGCGGGAATCTCTCTCAGGTGTGCGCGGGGCCTTGCTGTGTTTACCTAATGGTGGGCAACTGTCTGAAAGCCTCTTGATGACATTGATAGCCTTCTGATGTCACCGATAGCCGCTAGATGACCCTGACAGCCTTCAAATAATACTGACAGCCTTCTCATGACACTGACTGCCTCACAATGACACTGACAGCCTTCTCATGACACTGACTGCCTCACAATGACACTGACAGCCTTCTGATGATACTGACTGCATCATAATGACACTGACAGCCTTCTCATGACACTGACTGCCTCATAATGACACTGACAGCCTTCTGATGACACTGACTGCCTCACAATGACACTGACAGCCTTCTGATGACACTGACTGCCTCACAATGACACTGACAGCCTTACCTAATGCCGGGTAATTGTCTGACAGCCTTCAAATAATACTGACAGCCTTTTGATGACACTGACTGCATCATAATGACACTGACAGCCTTTTGATGACACTGACTGCATCATAATGACACTGACAGCCTTTTGATGACACTAACTGCCTCACAATGACACTGACAGCCTTCTCATGACACTGACTGCCTCATAATGACACTGACAGCCTTCTCATGACACTGACTGCCTCATAATGACACTGACAGCCTTCTGATGACACTGACAGCCTTACCTCATGCTTCATTGACCTAATAACAACAGCTGGAAGTTTGACATACTACATCACTACGCATCAACAGCTAAAGTCTCGAAGAACAGGGAACAAAACCTAAATTAATACAGAGTTTGTTAGGGTTTGGCGTATGGAATTTTCATAAATATATATAAATATTTCTCTTACTCCCTGAATCTATCTTGTTTAATTGCAGTTAGACGGAAGACCTCGTAGAGAGAGAGAGAGAGAGAGAGAGAGAGAGAGAGAGAGAGAGAGAGAGAGAGAGAGAGAGAGAGAGAGATTGTTCTGCTGATACGAAAGGATTTAGTTCTCTAACATTATCTCTTTATATCAAAGTCTGGGAGATAAAACTACCTAATACCAACAGAAAATTATCTCAAACTATGAAAGAAATGGCCAAGTTTAGCTAGATTGAAAACACGTTATAACGAACTGACTTTTACGACCCGAGTAGTTACATAAATTTAACTTAAATTCTGAATACACATTATTTTGACCAAGTCTTCAGATGTTGTAGTAACGGTGAGAGGAACACTAGTAGCCGAACCGACTGACCAATCACCATACGCCCTACCCTCATTGCCGTGGATTCTATCAAGGAACCCCGGCCACCTCCGCGCTGCTATTTAGACAACATTTCTTCTCTATACTGTGACCGCTGTGTTGCCTAAGACGTGTCACTGTCTGCCGGTGCTGTACTGGACCTTAGACAGTATAGGAGGTAGATAGACAGGCAAGTAGACAGATAGACAGGTCGTGTAGGTAGACAGAAGGTTAGATGGATCATGTAGGTAGATCGAGAGGTCATGCAGGTAGACAGGCGGATAGCCAGGTCATGTAGGTGGATAGATGGATAGACAGGTCAAGTAGAGAGATAGACGGGCAGATTGATAAGGTAGACGGAGACAACAATCGGATAGGTAGACAGTCAGCTATTTATTTGTCTATCTCCTGTCTGTCTGTCTGTCTATTTCATAATATGCACCGTCTACCCGTCACTAAGTTAATGTGTATGTCCTTCACTTATCCATCCATCTATCTGTCAAACTATCCATCCATCCAGCTAATTAAACCCAACACCATCTATCCTATCAATCCACACAATAAACCAGCCATTCAATGCACATCCACCTGCTTATCCGCCCATATCCACACATCAATTTAATTACCCAATCCATTCATCTATCCAACTCAACTTTCCTGGAACACAACCCTCAATCGTCTCAACTCTCTCCATTTTATTTTCTAGTCTCTCTCTCTCTCTTTCACTTCCTAATTACCCCCTCTCTTCCATCTCTCGTCTTCTAATTATCCCTTTCTCTCCCTCTCTTTTCCATTCTTTATTTAACTCCCTGTCTCTCTCCGGCAATCTATCTATCCACCTGTCTATATTCATCTGTCCATCTCTATCTATCTATCTATCTATCTATCTATAAGCATCCCTACAGTAAGAAGGCTGTAACACACACACACACACACACACACACACACACACACACACACACACACATACACACACACATACACACACACACCAAGACATGTCTGTAACCCTTTGAATACGATGGCTTAACCCTTTAGAAGACGATGGCTTAGACCTCTACTGACGATGGTTTAAACTATAAATTCTAACACAGCTGCACTAATATGGTGTTGTAATTTACGAATATAATTAATGTAATCTATAGGCTTAGGTCTTTAATAGGTTGAGATAATGAGATACGATTTTTTAATTAGGAATCCATTAACTCTCATCTCTTAAGAGGCATAGACATATACGTTATGATTTTAATTAACATTTTTACAGGTACAGATAAACACATTTTAGTTACGCTAATTATTTTTTACAGTTACAATTATTATTATTATTATTATTATTATTATTATTATTATTATTATTATTATTATTATTATTATTATCATCAATTCTACTCAGGTACAAATCTTAAGCAGGTGTGATATTTTAGTTAAGTTTTAATTAATATATCTATCAGCTCATATTATGTAAAGGGTGTTAAGAGGTTCGTGAATAATAGGTGCTAGATAGGGATAGGGAGTCCAAGTCTCTTTCTTTGTTATTCGATTGTCTTTTGTCTTGTGGCGAAAGGTTTCTGAGTCTAGTGTGTCTGAGAGAGAGAGAGAGAGAGAGAGAGAGACACTAGTGTTTTTTGTAGAGGCTGGATGAACTAACCTTTTTTTATAAATAGCGATAGATAATGTGTTTTTTTCCCTCGTGGTGATAGGGCCTACAACTCACCTTTCTGAGTGAGCGAGAGAGAGAGACAGAGAGAGAGAGAGAAGATAGAACAAGAGAGAGAAGAGAGTGAGAAGAGAAAGAAAGAAAGAAAGGTACACCGCCCTAGACTCTCACCGCCACGTACGGGTTCCAGATGAGTGGTGTGGATGGGACCCCTCTCACCTGTCATTACCTGTCCATATATCATCTACACTCTTCCCCTCCACCACCTGGGGCAAGGGGGCGTCCGGACAAAATACCAGTGGACGAAATACTAGTGGACGAAATACCAGTACAGAACATACAAGTGGACAAAATACCAGTAGGCAAAATACCAATGGACAAAAATTTCACCAGAATAAAATCAGAGAAAAAATTATAAACAGAAAACATTTTACTGGACAAAATTTCACAAGACAAAAAAGAATCCCTGGAAACAAAATTGAACACGATATATCTCACGAGACAAAATCCCACTGGACATAATCCCTGAAAAAAATCCCTAGTATTAAAATGATTATCAATTAAACTAGGTCAGATTAAAATCCCACTCACTAAAACCCAACCAGATAATCCCGACTGGACAAAACCCCCATAGGATTAATTCCCACTGGACAGAACCCCAGAGATAAAACAACTAGAGCCACCAATAGAATAACAGAACCCTTAATTAAGACCATAATTAATAGGGTCCATTAACTATGTATAAAGAACTTGATTATAAAATTTGGTTACAATATATCCACTTGAACCTAAGTTATTGTACGGACACCATTCATCCATAGACAGACGAACGGACGGAACTTGAGTACAAAGCTTGGGAGTAATAAACCTAATACGAGTTTAGTTTTTGTATGGACAGGCGAACGGACGGATAGACAGCGCCATAATAATGTTCACTCTAGAACCTATACAGATTATATCTAACCAAATCAATTTTCTCTTAATCCTAATAATCTGTCAGGTTAGGTTAGGTTAAGTTCGGACATGGTAGGTCAGGTTAATTTTTTTGTTTGGTCTGAATAGATTACATTAATTAAGTTAGGTTGAGTTAAGAAGATATGTACTGTACGATAGATCACTTCTGGTTACAATCGGTGAAGTAAGATTGTCACTCAACCGTCCTTACAACACAAACATAACAACTCCTCAACTTCCTTCAACATCTATATTAAACATTCCCATTACCTCTATATCTTCCCTCCTTCAACTCCTACACGTTTTATCCACCTCTCATAACAGGTAGTTAAACACATACATGACTTAATCAACCCATCTTGACGATCCACCAAATCTCCCTCTCTTTGCACGGATTCCTGACAACATTACTTCCAACATGTTAAAATATTACCCCGTCGCCATACTAGGCACGGATCCGCACCAGCGCGTCCGGTATATTTTCCTCATGACTGGAGATAAGAGAAAGTATTTAACTGGCTGTTGTTGGGTAACGACAAGCAGATGGTGATCAATGTGGTTCCAAAATATCGCTGACACTTTACTGTTAAAAAGGTATTAGAACTTTAACTCATTTAATGCATTAGAGATTCGATGTTTGATGTTTTGTTTATCTGGTTCTGGGGTTGTTTGGTTCCGGGTAACTCTTATCAACTAGCGGTGATGTTAAACTGTCAAGGACATTGTTTTTTTCAGTGTACTTGACACGCCCTTCGTAAATTGTTAACGTCGTGTCTCCCACTAATGGCCAAACTCACTAAGTGACGATAAAATGATTGTCATATGACTTGCTAAAAGTGATGGCACGTTCAATTCATGTCGTTTCAATCATCATTATTATCATGACATCAACATCATCATCCCAAACTGTGAAGGATCTTTACGACGGTCTTGTTTATGTTGTGTTGGTGGGCTGCGCACCTCACTACTAACTCTTACTGGATGGACAGACTTACATATTTATGTTTTCTGTCCACTGTGATACATAAGTTTAACTGTATTACCCTACACTACTACCTTCACCTAACCACACACTTAAGAAACTATGTAGACAACGGTTTTCGGCGGCCCAAGGAAAAAAAAATGTAATTCCCCTTAATGACAACAAATTACACGTTTGCTGACATAACTCGACGTCCTAACCTTCACTACACTGCTTCCTCTACACCGAAGGAGGAGCATCACTTGATCTGGGCTTCCTGATGCAGTACCTCCTCGACCTACTATCTCCCATGATGACTCCGTGTTAGAGAGCTCAGGTAAGGCGAGCCACAAACCGCGAGGAATTCAGTGATACGAATGTTGGGTTTATAGTAGGTGTGCAGGCCAGGGTTACGGCTCATCCTGGGAGGATTGACGAGCTCCTTGTTGTGGCGTCCGGGTAAAATAACATACTACCAGTAGATGATATAACTAAGGTCTATAGCAAGTCTATGGTAACTAAGGTCTTTGACAACTAAGGTCTATGCAATAAACCCCACATCATACACTAAACAAAACAAGCTACGAACAGACCTCAGACGGCCCTCAAGTGCGGATTTCACCATCGACAAACACATCTACGGATCAGGAGAGTTCTTTATTGAGGAAGAATCATAAGGACTACAAACTTAACATGAAGGAACAGACAGACAGACAGACACAGACGGCAGGGGGGGGGGGCGGAATCATGACAAAAACCCTGGTGACGAAGGGTTAAAAAGTGGTCAGTATACCATTAAATTTCTTGAAATCCTGACACTCTTCTGGGTTAGGTTAGGTACCATCAACTTTATGTTGGGGAAAGCTTTGTTTGGGTTAGGTTAGGTTACCACAGGCGAAGGTAAGTGAGGGTAGATTAGCTTAGGTTACGTTAGTTTCGTCTCGTGTCATCAACTCGGAAATCTGGCTTAGCGCCGTAATCCCAGACCCACTCGTGGTAATACTCCTACATTAGCGCCTTATCCTCACACCCGTTCGTGGTAATATTACTACATAGCACGTGTTACATACACACTGTCCCCGATGGTGTGTGACTGACGTTTTTATACACAGCGCCTTGCAACAGCGGGTTAGAATGATTTGCATAGATTCGCGTTCCCGTGACGAGTCAAGGTCGGCGATGTTGAGTTAGTACTTAAAAATATGGTATCGTTCTACCAGTTACACGATACTAAGTTATTTAAATGTATCGTTCTACCTGTGGTGCGATAATGAGTTAATTAATGTATCGTTCTACCTGCGATACACGATACTGAGTTACTTAACTCTAGAAAATCGTTTTACCTGCTTAAGTTACCCGAATTTAATTAACTGTTCTACATTTACACCTGTCGAGTTTACCTTGACTATTTATTTTTATACTTTTTAACTCTCTCTTTTTGTGTCTCTTACTTCCGTCTATCTGTCTTCTCTCCTTAACTTCCCGCCTGTCTGTGCTCTCACTCTCTTCTCACTTCTACCAGCTCTCTCTCTCTCTCTCTCTCTCTCTCGGCCTAGCCCATGCAGATTCGTCCCAAGACCCTTCACAACCAGCCACTGAGATAGATAGATAGATAGATAGATAAAAAAGCCATATCACTCACACCAAACCTCCCACATGACATCTTCACTACGTCACCCTCTCACGGGAAACAAGACTCACAGAGGCTGACGAAACATTAAACTCAGGACTCCAGGGAAAACGAATTTCAAGATCATCTTTTACATAATGTGTGACTTTGATGGTGAGCATAGCAGGGGTGTGTGGGTGGTGTGTGGGGTGTGTGTGGAGGGGGTGTGGTGTGTGTGGTGGAGGTGGGTGTGTGGGTGGGTGTGGGGGTGTGTGTGTGTGGGAGGTGGGAGGGGTGTGTGTGGTGTGGGGAGGGGTGGAGGGGGGTGTAGGGGTGGTGTGGTGTGTGTGGGGAGGGGGTGTGTGGTGTGGGGTGTGGGGGTAGGGGTGTGTGTGTGTGTGTGGTGGTGTGTGTGTGGGGGTGTGTGGGTGTGTGGGAGGGTGTGTGTGTGTGTGTGGGGGGGGTGTGGGGGTTGTGTGGGAGGGGTGTGGGGGAGTGTGGTGGGGGGGGGGGGGTGGTGTGGGTGTGTGGGGAGGGGGTGTGGGGTGTGTGTGTGGTGTGTGTGGTGGTGTGTGGGGTGTAGGGGTGTGTGTGTGGTGGGGAGGAGTGGTGGGGTGTGTGGGGTGTGGGGGTGGTGCGTAAAGAATAATGAGCTATAATTTATAAGCCACTCACACACACATATCCTCACTCACTGACTTCTCTCTCTCTCTCTCTCTCTCTCTCTCTCACACTCTATACCTCACACCTACAAAGCTGCCAGTGTTTGTTCACATTCATACTTCACTAGATATTGATCAACTGTTTAAATGACGTTACAGCTCATTTGTTCTCACGACCTTGGATAAAATACATGAGAGAGAGAGAACACAGTCAACTGTGTTCATCCGCTCCTAAATCCATCTGTAACCTAACCTAACCTAACCTAACAGACCAAAAAATATTCACAAACTTGGATAACACACACACACACACACACACACACACACACACACACACACACACACACTGTTTCCCAAAGGCCCACTAGAGAAACCACTAGAGTATTCAAAATGGCCGCTAGACGGATATTTTTACTCTCAGCATCACCAAAATAAATACTGTTCTTCAGCTTCAACCAAAGATGATGTAAGCTTTGTGGAGGCTGCGATATATATACGAGCGTAGAATAGTAGTAGTAGTAGTAGTAGTAGTAGTAGTAGTAGTAGTAGTAGTAGTAGTAGTAGTAGTAGTAGTAGTAGTAGAAAAACAGAACAAATCACTTCCTCCAGCCAGATAATAATTAATTGGTATTTTCTCCTGTGTGTGTGTGTGTGTGTGTGTGTGTGTGTGTGTGTGTGATTACGTAGTCTACCAATAGGGACAGCACAAGCGAAAAGGAATGCGCCACACACACATGATAAGGTGTATGCAAATTAGACAGGTTGGTACATCGTTAGGTCGTTAAGGACTTTACTCTCTCTCTCTCTCTCTCTTTCCCTTGGGTTCTTTCATTCTATCTCATTCACTTTCACCCTCTCTCTCTCTCTCTCTCTCTCTCACCCCTAGCACCGTTGGTCAATGTTTGTTTCACCTTGGCTGATCACGTGAGGCAGATCAGCTGTTATGTCACGTGACGCTCCAAGACTCCTTATTACTACACCAAGTTACCTAACATTACTAATATTGATGTCTTGCTCTGTGTGTGTGTGTGTGTGTGTGTGTGTGTGTGTGTGTGTGTGTGTGTGTGTGTGTGTTTACATGATTGTATCTACTGTTGGAGTCAGTCTATAAGCTAATGTTTACCTGTCAGTACACAAGACACCCACAACTTAAAAATACTCCTTATATAACAAACCACCCCCTCCCCCTTACTCTACCCCCTCCCTTACCTACCCCTCTCATTTACTCCCCTCTACTACCCCCCTCCTCTCCCATGGACCATATCGGGGTATTATCGGGGGATTTATATTTTAGGTCATATTAAAATTCTTCGTAAAATTCCAAAATGACTATACTAGTATTTCCCGGAGGTAGAGAGTCCATGTGTTACGTTTCAAATCATTCCTTCAAGCAATCTCCCGGAAGATCATATTCAAGGACGGACAGAAGGAATGAGAAAGACAGTCACACGGACGGACGGACGAACTGAGGAAGACAGACATACTGACGGGCAGCAGACAACAGGTATTCCCAAACCCCTCATCAGGTGGAAAGACTCGTCGAGATGAAGAAATGTGAAGGAAAAAATAAATAAAAAATTGCTACCTTCTCCAAGTCTATAAATGATGCATTGTAATGGTTAAACACGGCGGGGGAGAGGTGTGTGTATGTGTGTGTGTGTACGCAGAAGAATGCATCACACACACACACACGAGAGAAAGATACTGTATGCAAATTAGACATGACTAGTACCTCGTTAGAGAGTCAATGTCCTACCTCTCCCCTCCCTCTTTTTTCCTCTATCAATCTATCTATCTCTACCTCCCCCCCCCTCCCTCCCTCTCTACCGCGCCACGTTCCTCACAAGACAACCTCGCTGTACTGTACCTGAGAGCTGAGACCAGGTAAGGTGTGAGGAAGGACTCGCTACCTGCCTGCCATCACATCTGAAATAACAATGAACGCCTTAGAGTATTTTGAATAACACTTGGATAGGTGGGGGTAGCGTGTGTGTGTGTGTGTGTGTGTGTGTGTGTTATAATCAGTTTGTCATGCCAGCTCTGAACCCCTGGCCTCCCTGTCTTCCTCTCCCTATTCTCCCTCTCTTCTTCACCCTAGCCTCCATATCCTCCTCATCCTATCCTCCCTATCTTCCTCACCCTAGCCTACCTATCCTCCTTGTCTTCCTCACCCTTTCCTCCTATCACTAGCCTCCCTCTTCATCTCCCTATCCTCCTCACCCTATCCTCCCTGTCTTCCTCACCCTATCCTCCCTGTCTTCCTCACCCTAGCCTCCCTGTCTTCCTCACCCTAGCCTCCCTGTCTTCCTCACCCTATACTCCCTGTCTTCCTCACCCTATCCTCCTCACCCTAAACCTAAAGACATCAGCCAGAAAGTGAAACTCCCCGGTGGTGGTCACAGCGATAATAATTGTTCATAAGTCTTCGTGGTTTTTTTTCTCCTTTAAATCTCATTATTAACACCACAAATTATCGTTCACTGAGGCGACCAGGTGTGTTGGGTGTAGTGAGAGTAGGTGAGTACGTCTCTCTCTCTCTCTCTCTCTCTCTCTCTCTCTCTCTCCTTCTTTTGACATTCTCCGGTATCTACTCCTTATCATCCATCTCTATTTCTCTTTTCTTCTTTATTCACATTCCATTACACACACATACACACACACACCCACAGACACACACGCACACACACACACACAGACACACACACAGACACACACACACTTGTATCTTCTGGTGTAATTAAGATGTAGAGACACCTTGTGAAGAATTTCGTGGTGGAGGTGGATATGTGGTGATGGTGGATATGTGGTGATGATGGATATGTGGTGATGGTGGATATGTGGTGATGGTGGATATGTGGTGTTGGAGGGAGGCTAGGTAGGTGGTGCCGGAGGGAGGCCAGGTAGGTGGTGCTGGAGGGAGGCCAGGTAGGTGGTGGTATTGGAGGGAGGCCAGGTAGGTGGTGCTGAGGAGGCCAGGTAGGTGGTGGTATTGGGAGGGAGGCCAGTGGTAGGTGGTGTTAGAGAGAGGCCAGGTAGGTGGTGGGTATTGGAGGAGGCCAGAGTAGGTGGTGTTAGAGAGAGCCAGGCAGGTGGTGGCTGGAGGGAGGCCAGAGTAGGTGCAGAGGCCAGGTAGGTGGTGCTGGGGGAGGCCAGGTAGGTGGTGGTATTGGAGGAGCGAGTAGTAGGTGGTGTTGAGAGAGGCCAGGTAGGTGGTGCTGAGGAAAGCCAGGGTAGGTGGTGTTAGAGAGAGCTGGGAGGGGTGGTGTGGCTGGGAGGAGGCTGCAGGAGGGGTGGTGAGCAGAGAGAGGCTGTAGGTGGTGCTGGGTGGAGGCCAGGTAGGTAGTGTTAGAGAGGCCAGGTAGGAGTACTGGAGGAGGCCAGGTAGATGGAGGTAGAGAGGCTATGTAGATGTTGGAGATATAGGAGGCCAGGCATTTGTTGGAGATAGAGAGAGGCCAGCATTTTGTTGGAGGTAGAGAGAGGCCAGGTGGATAGAGGTAGAGAGAGGTCAGGTTGTGAGGCATACGTAGAGTGGCGAGGTGAACGGATCTACAAGTAGGTGATACTAAGGTTCAGTGAACCCAGCGGTCACCTGCCATGATATGGGAAGGTGGGGAGGTACGGGGGGAGGTTGGAGGAGGAGGAAAGGACGAAGGTGAAGGGAGGAGAAAGGGTAGTAAAGGAAGGGTGAGGTAGCTGTTGGATGAGTTGTCGTACAAAAAGTTAGTGGACAAGTTATGGAAGTACAGAGAGAGAGAGAGAGAGAGAGAGAGAGAGAGAGAGAGAGAGAGAGAGAGAGAGTTAAGTATCAGAAGTTAAGAAATAAGAGTAAGGATAGAGAAATAAAAAGCTTCACGCCACACCCGTTGAAGCATCTCCACGCCACACCTGTTGAAGCTTCTCCACGCCACACCCAAGTTGAAGCATCTCCAAGCCACACCTTGAAGCATCTCCACGCCACACCTGTTGAAGCTTCTCCACGCCATTGACCTTTTGAAGCTTCTCCACGCCACACCTTTTGAAGCTTCTCCACGCCACACCTGTTAACGTAACATCCTCTCACACCAGTCCATAATTACCACCTCTCTTAAAGCTTCTCCAAACACGTCATGCACCGATCACCTTCATCTGTATACCAAACAATCTATCCATTTAACTTTCTCTCTCTCAATCTATTAACTCAACCTTCAATTATCTTTCATCTGTTTATTATTATATCTTTATTTATATCTTTATCTCTTTTTTACCTCCCTATTTCCTCATCCGTCTATATATCTACCTGTTTATTCCTCTCTCTCTCTCTCTCTCTCTCTCTCTCTCTCTCTCTCCTCACGGGGTTCGAACTGGTGTTGTGATATAGGATCATCCACAGATATTTCCCTCTCAGCCAACTTCTACCTGTAGTGGGTGAACGTGGGCGTGGTAGAGGAGTGGGTGAACGTGGGCGTGGTAGAGGAATGGGTGAACGTGGGCGTGGTAGAGGAGTGGGTGAACGTGGGTGTGGTGGAGTGGGTGGGCGTGGACGGGGTAGAGGAGTGGGTGAACGTGGGCGTGGTAGAGGAGTGGGTGAACGTGGGCGTGGTAGAGGAGTGGGTGAAAGTGAATGAAACAGGAAGGAGAGACAAAGATGAGAAAGTGAAGGTGGAGGAAGAGGAGGAAGAAAAAGTAGATGAAGAACAAGAAGAGTAAGAAGTAGAAGAGGAGGCGGACGAGGAGGAAGAAGACCAAGAAGAAGAGCAAGAAGAAAGGAGGAGGAGGAAGAGGATTTAAAGAATGGGCAAGAAGAAAAATGAAGAGGAGGAGGAGGAAGAAAAGAATGTGAAGAAGAACAAGAAGAACAAGAAGAAAAAGAGAAGGAGGAGCGCAAAGAAAAAAGATGGAGAAGAATGAAAAGGTGAACAAGAAGAAAGATGAACACGAAACAATAAAGGAAGAAGAACAAGAAGACACAAACATGATAAATGACGAACATAAACAGAGAAGAGAAATATAAAACGAAGGAAATACAAAAGAAAAAAAATGGACCAGAAAGATGAAGACACGAACAGAAAAATAATAAAAAAGATAAAAAAAAAAACATAAGAAAAGAAAGATGAACCAATAAGCATAAAGGAATAAAGAAAATGAAAGAGAAAATGCAAATAGAAATAATCAAAATAACAAGAATGATTAAGAGAACTGAACAGCCACAAGAATAGAGAAATCAAATGTGACAGACTGACAAATAGATCGACAAACAGGCAGACAGAAACAAGCCCAATCACTGCACAAACATAGTCACTGAATGAACAATACATCACGCAGTAAGAAACTGATGATGAAAAACCTTGAAAAAAAAATCGTACATTCACTGCTGGCCAAGAAAATAATAAAAATTTTGGTATCGATTAAAAACTAGTTACAGAATTAAAACAACTTGGAATGTATAAAAACCGTCGATATACTAAATACACATAAAAAAAATGATGGTCTAGGAAAAATCTTCGTTAGAAACCAATAAACACTAATATATGAGGGCACTAAAATAAAATAAAATTATATATAAAATACCCGGTATCTTGGTATGTAAGAACAACCTGTTATATATTAATAAAAAAATACATTAGAATATTAGAACACGAAATAAACCATAAAAACTTCTATGATTACTACTACTACTACTACTACCACCACCATCATTACTACTGCCACTATTACTACTACTATTACACTATAAATACTATTAGACTATTAGACAACCACGAAAACTTATTCCAATCTCAACTCCCTTCAGCTACCGTCCCCAAGAAATGAACACCAACACGAAACTCCTGACAGATGTGATGAAGCCTTGGTGAAGCCCTGGCAGGTGTGATGAAGCCTTGATAAAGCCCAGACAGGTATGAGGAACCCTTAATGAACCCTTGACAGATGTGATGAAGCATTGGTGAAGCCCTGGCAGGTGTGATGAAGCCTTGATAAAGCCCAGACAGGTATGAGGAACCCTTAATGAACCCTTGACAGATGTGATGAAGCCTTGGTGAAGCCCTGGCAGGTGTGATGAAGCCTTTGGTCAAGCCCTGGAGAGAAGGAGTGAGGGTAGCCAGAGCTGAACTACTTACCGAGATCCAGGAGGAATGTGTCGCCTGACCTTCACCCTAACCAGAATGTCGCGGTCCTCCACCACTCACCATCACTACCACCGTCCTCCACCACTCACCATCACTACCACCGTCCTCCACCACTCATCATCACTACCACCGTCCTCCACCACTCACCATCCTATCACCGTCCTCCACCACTCACCATCACTATCACCGTCCTCCACCACTCACCATCACTACCACCGTCCTCCACCACTCACCATCACTACCACCGTCCTCCACCACTCACCATCACTACCACCGTCCTCCACCACTCACCATCACTACCACCGTCCTCCACCACTCACATCACTGTCCTCCACCACTCACCATCACTACCACCGTCCTCCACCACTCACCATCACTACCACCGTCCTCCACACCGTCCTCCACCACTCACCATCACTATCACCGTCCTCCACCACTCACCATCACTACCACCGTCCTCCATCACTCACCATCACTACCACCGTCCTCCACCACTCACCATCACTACCACCGTCCTCCACCACTCACCATCACCGTCCCCCACCACTCACCACCGTTATTCACCACCAATGCCCACTATTATGAATGTCCAGCACCAACACGAACAACACCACCACCACCCCCACAATGTCGCATGTACCCCAGCACCACACATCACCATTGCCTACAACTACCACCACCGTTTACCAACACCACCAATATACACCACTGCCACCACTACTGTTCATCGCCACCATCACCACAATCCAACACTACCATCACTGTCTAATATATCATTCTCCATTACCACAGTCTACCAACCATCACCACCACTACCACCATCCACCCCATTTTGTGTTGAGAGAGGGAGATGCGTGCAGCCTCAGAACAGGTTCACAGTGCATGATAGGAGTAGTATAAGGGTTCAACGTAACCTCTCGTTAAGCTTCACTATTGCCTCGTTATACTCCACTACTGCCTCGTTAAGCTTCACTGCTGCCTCGTTAAGCTTCACTACTGCCTCGGTAAACTTCATTACTGCCTCGGTAGCTTTTCTGAACTTTGTTTACGTTAAGTTAGTTTAGGTGAGCTTAGGTCAGGTTAAGTTGATCTAGCTCAAGTTAATTTATTTAGTTCAGGTTAGTGTGTGAACTTTACGTTGTTAGTTCTAGTTAGGTTAGGTTAAGTGGAGTCATGTTAGGTTAGGTTAAGTCAGATTAGGTCAAGTTAGGGCAGGGTCAAGTTAGCTAAGATTCGGGTTGGCTAGGTAAAATTAGGTCAGTTTAGGTTAAGTCAAGCTAAGGTAAGATAGGCCAGGTTATGTTAAAGTGAAAAGTGAAAGTGGGTTCCATAGTCATGACTGCCCGTTAGGGACAGTGTGGATACAGTACACTGTATACTAAGCCTTCAGTACACAAGGAGGCAGCATGGCCGGTACTGCACTCGACCGTCTTCACTTCCCCAAGTTGTAAACTTATGTACCCATTTACAGCTGGGTGAACTGGGACTGTCCTGGGATCGAACCACCGACCCATGAAACAGGAGGAGAGCGCTGTATCCACTGGAATGCCGCACTCCGTAACGTTGGGTCAATTAAGGTCAAGTTAAACGAAGTTCAGTTAGGTAAAGTCAGCTTTCGTCAGATAAGGTCACGTAATGTCAGTTTAGAGTAAGTCAAGAAGAGTCAGATTATGTCACTTTAGGTTAGGTTAGAGTCAAGTTAACCTAGGTCAAGTAAGGTCAGGTTAGGGTCAAGTTAAGTTAACCTCGGTCAAGTTAGGTGGGGTTTTGTCCTACATCCACCACGCAACAAGCACGTTCAATGGGATATTTATGCAACCAGAGGGAAGAACAGGTCTCTCCGTGCAGCTTATTGCAACACCACTAACGCCCAGATCAACCAGCCTGTTGCTTGATTTACTTTGTCTTAGTAATACATGAAGACCAAATACAGTAACTCAGTCTAATACAGCACATGAGGACCAAACAGCTTAATAGATCTAAAATTCATGGAGGCAATAATACAACAATACGATTAGATTTATTTTCCGTATGAATGTATGAACAACTGAATCATTTAATACAGTAAATGAAGCAAAGGTAAAATTGAAGGTTTGATGAAGGAAACGAATGTATAAACGGATCACATAAGAGTAAACGACTTGAAATCAAAATAAAACGAGGATATTACAAGTTCAAGCAACATTCGTCTCTATACCAGAATAATGTGAAGCAGGAAGTCAGGTTGTTAGAATAAAAAAATAAAGGCAATTGGGTTTTCGACCGGGATACGAAGCTAATAATTGAAGCATTTGAAGCAGTAATAATTACCCTCAGATCACAAAAGTTTAATCCTAACATGCAAGAGCAGTGAAGCCAGCATCATAAAAACCTACACAAAGGTCGAGAAGCAGGAAAAATGAAGCAGAAGCAGAGGTGGCAGCAGCAGTAGTAGTAAGACTAGAGCAGCAGTATATGTCGCAAGAGACGCTCGACCAGTGGACGAAGCAGCTCCAGGTGATGAACGGAACACTGAAGACCGAATACTTGAAGGGTCAGCGCGGAATACCAGGAACGAAACCTTCACACCCTCCCACACACACACACACACACACAGGTACGGACGTGAAGAATGTTTTAGGAACGGACGTGAACGGAAGAAAGGGCCATAACTGCATTGTCTTAGAGAAGGTCGAGACAGAAAGAGAATATTTCAATAGATTTCAAAGGTGCTTTTGAGACCTGGGGTGACAGTGGGGTGTTTAAGTGTGCTGGCTCGTTGGTTTATCCCCGTCGTCTCTCTCTCAGACACTTAAAAGACTCTCTCTCACACATCCAAACATTTCCTCTCTCTCTCTCTCTCTCTCTCTCTCTCTACTCCCTAAAATACCTCATCCTTTAATCCATTCACCAAGCACCCCACACACACACTTAAAAAAATGAGTTCAGTCATAAAAACCAGCTTTTCCCAAAGTAATGATCGAGGGGGGACACGAACCAGCCAGCCAGTCAGCGTACAATGTAAATCAGTTTTTATTCATGATTTTTTTTTACTGGGATTTGAAAGAGTATGAGGAGTTAATGGTGTATGTCTGTCTGTTTTTGTGTGTCTGTATGACTGCAATTGTATGTCTGTCTGTGTCTGTATACTTGTGTCTATTAATCTCTATACCTCTTATTTCCTGTGTGTGTGTGTGTGTGTGTGTGCCCCAGTCTAAATCTATTCAGCAGTCTGTACATCTGTCTGTGTCTTTATACAACTGTCTTTATCTACGTCTCTATGTATGTGTATATCTGGCTATCTGTATACATGTGTCTGTTTCCCAATCGAGCACAGATGACTCTCTCTCTCCCTCTCTATCCATTCCCCCATAACTCCCCTCCCTCCGTCCCTCCTTCCTTCCTTCCATCCAGCTCTCCCTCCCCTTCCCCCTCTCTCTATCTCTCCACCCCCCCCCCTCCATCTCTCCTTCCCTCATCCATCCAACCATCTCGTGTTAACTCCAACCCTCCTTCCATCCCTTGACCTCCCTCTCTCTACGTTTCTTCCACCTCTCCCTCTACCTCTCTCCCTTCTTCCACTTCTCCCTCTATCCATCCCTCCCTTTATCTAACCCTCCCTCCTCCCTTCCCCTCCCTCCACAAACGTAAGACGAGGTCATTACAAGTCGTGACCCAGATTGAGTTAAAAGTCTTGGTACTGGGCGGGTCGTGAAGGTCTCCACCCCGTGATGGTATTTGGGAATAAAGAGAAGGAATTAGCAACACACGTGATAAAGGAGGGAGCTGAGGGGTGGGGGGTGACGAGTGGTGATAACAAAGAAATAAGAGTGGGAGAGTAAGATACTGTATGAATTAATGATTGTACAAGAAATCTGTCTGTCTGTCTGTTTCTTTCCGTCTCCAATATAAAGGACTATAATTATGTAAGCGTGTAGGTCCATTATATCAAGGTCCATTAGATGTGAAACTTCCATATAACGGATTATACACCGTTAGATTGATGTCCGTTAAATGGGGTTTTTACTGTATCAATCTGACTTAAATATCTTTCAATGGTAGAATAATCCTTTATTTCACCCCATGGATGAAGACATACAGCGTGAAGATTAACCAGTGCACACACACACACACACACACACACACACACACACACACACACAGTCGCCACAACGTCTCCTCCCCTCTTGTGCGCATGCGTCAGTCCGCCTCTCTTCTGACCAACAGTCTTCGTTCTCATAAGATGTAATTTTTGGAGAACACGAGAAACGAAAGAGATGATGATGATGATGATGACAATGATGATGCTGATGATGACAATGATGACAATGATGATGATAATGATAAAATTAACACAACGAGGCCTCAATTTCTCTAGTTTATCACAAGACCCAACATACAGACTCTAAAAGGCATACGTTCTTTCCTCTTAATGTTCCGCTGTTTTTTTTTATACAGGGTGAGCGAAAAGTTCTATGCACCTACAATACTAGAGGTAAATATCTATGGGATTAATTAATGCAAGTGTATAGGGACTTTTCTGATCACACTGTATGGCAAGCGATGGAAGAAGGGAGGGAAGGAGGGTGGATGGAGATAGGAAGGTAAGGAAGGGTGGTTGTTTGGAGGGAAGGAAGGAGAGATAGATGGATGGATAGAGGAGAGGGTGGATGGATGGTCTATTTAAATATTTCTTTTTATCTTAAGACATGAGGATCTATTACCCAGACCCATTGATATATTTCCAGAGAGACGCTAAACTCTGCGTCATGTACCAGGAGGAATGTGTGTGTGTGTTACTCCCTGGTGTAAGAACTCGCCCGCCTGGTCTTGCAACACCAATACATTATCTGCCGTATACAATTTGCTCAAGAATAATTTCAATTTTTTGGGGGGTAATAATTGTGTTGGATCATCTGAAGATTAAGCACCCCAGAAGCTTATTTCACCTGATGGATAAACACCCTAACGTAACCTTAACCTAACCTAATCTATGTCAACCTAATTTAACCTAACCTATCCAGACCTACAGTATCTTACCTTACCTAAACCTAACTTAACCTATCTTAACGTAATTTAACTTACCTAAACCTAACTTAACCTATCCAGACCTAACTTAATCGACACAAAGCTAACTTAAATTAACCTAAGCTAACCCCCAAGGTATCAATGCCTATAGTACAGACTCTATACTGTATAAATTAGTATTTCTATTGCACAAGGCTTAAAGAGAGAGATAGAAATAGAGCAAAAAGAGAAAGAAAGATATCAGCAGAGAAGAAAATGTATATATTAACAGACAGAGAGAGAGAGAGAGAGAGAGAGAGACGCCTCGTACTCCCTCACTACACCCCATCATGGTGACCTTCTACAGGTGGTAATCACCAGATGGGAGGAGAATCACCCTCGTGTCATTTCCTACCACCTGTGACCTCTGACCTCACATCCCACTAACACAGCAATAACATAATCACAACATATCTGATTTTTTTCATTTTTATCATCGTTACGTTTTTTTCCTTCGATTTAATTCATTTTTAATTGTGATTTTACCTTCGAGTTAATTATTTTTTCTCCCCTTTGATTTAATTACTTTTCCATTATTACTATCATTAAATTTTCGTCTTAATTTCTTTCATTTAATTATTTTTTAGATATATTTTTACAGTTTTCATTTTATTACAATTAGTACACTTTACTTCCATCTAATTACTTAATATAAATCGATAATACAAACACATATTCCCTAACTAATTATCCAACTAATTCCAAATGATTAATTATCTTCATTCGTTATCAATATACAACTTCTGTAAGCTAGGTATATTATTAAGCCAGCTGATGGTTTGGTTAGATTAGGTTAGGCTAGGTTGTTAGATTAGGTTAGCGACAAGTTAGGTTCGGTTAAGATATACCAGGTTAGAGGTGTGGTTAGGTTAAGTTATGGCCCGGCCAGGTTAAGTTACCGTTAGGTTAGGTTAACTTAGGTTAGGTTATGGTAGGTAAGCGTGAAGTTACCATTAGGTTAGGTTGGATTAGGTTAAGTTTGGTTAGTGTTAAGCTGACCATTCATCAAGTTAAATAAGCTGGGGGTGTCTAGTCTTCAAGTGCTTTTTCTAATGGATGAAGCTTTAAGCAATCTCTCGCTCTCTCTCTCTCGCTTTCTTTTTCGTTTGGTTGATCTCATAAGTGATTTTACGCCTTCTCCTACTCATTCTGTTTAATGTCTTTCTCCTCTTACTTCCTCCTCCTCCTTTCCATCAATTTCTTCCTTGTTCTCGTCCTCCTCTCTCTTTTCCTCTTCAATATCCACCGTCTTCTCTTCTTCATCCTCCATTCTCTTCCTCTCCTCACCATCTTCTTCTGTATCCCTCTTCCTCCTCTTCCACATCCTCCATATACTTCCTCTTCTTCTCCCTCTTCCTCCTTCTCTTCGCCCTATCTTCAACTTTTCTTTCTCCTCTTCTTACTCTTCCCAAACCCTCTTCCTCCTCTTCATCTCTTCTACGCGTTACTTTGCCCGTTATTACCGTTAATTACCGTTGCCTTGTGCCGGAGCTGTTATAACCGCCTCGTCACGTCCGTTACTAAGGTTGTTACGTCGGTAATTGGCTCGTTAGGTACTCGCCTGTGTGTGTGTGTGTGTGTGTTTTATAACGAGTCAGAGATGAAAATGGAGAGAGAGAGAGAGAGAGAGAGAGAGAGAGAGACGACTCATCTTCTCCTTTATCATCATCTTAATTTATTTTTTACTGTGTCATCTTCATCACCTTTTCTCTCTCTCACGTTGTTATTTGGTTTCTCTTAGTTCCTCTCTCTCTCTCTATTTCATACAAACTTATATATTAATTTTTACTCCCGTTTCTCTCTTTCTATTTCACTTTCTTATACAATTTTTATACATTTTCTTCTTTCTTCTTCTTCCTTTCACCCATTACTGTTTTCTCTCTTCCTGTCTCTTATTCTCACATATTTGGATAATTTTATACTTTCTCTCCTTCCTCTCTGTCTTTCTCTACGTTAATCTTTACATAATTGTATCATTTCTCTCTCTCTCTCTCTCTCTCTCTCTCTCTCTCTCTCTCTCATCATTTTATCAGCTTCTCTTATTCCTCTTTACATCATCAGTACTATGTTACGAGGAGAGAGAGATAGTGTGGATAAATAAGGGAGAGATAATAATAGACACAGATAGATGGAAAAAACGAAAGAGAGATATAGAGACAAAGATAGACATAGGAATATTAAAGATAGAGATAAAGATAGAGGTACTGGAATAACGAAGATTGAGATAAGATAAGATAGAGACAGAGAGTGATAAAAGATATAAAATGAAAATAGAGAGATAAAGATGGAGAGACAGAAAGAAAGAGATAAAAAAATACAAACATAATGAAAACAGAGACTAAGATATATTTAGAGATGATTATAATAAAATAGGTCAATATTTACAGGGATAGGTCGTGGTTCTCTCTCAATCAGTCCACCTTCTTTAACCTTTGACCTCGCAGTCCTAAAAAAAAAGACCAAAATAAACAAATAAAGAAACCTCGTAAAGTCCAAAACAAAAAGCTCTAAATAAACAAATAAACAAACCCCGTAGGCCTAAAAAGACCCAAACAAATAAACAAACCCCGTAGGCCTAAAAAGACCCAAACAAATAAACAAACCCCGTAGGCCTAAAAAGACCAAAACAAACGAATAAACAAACCTTGAAGGCCCAAAATTACCAAAATAAACAAATAAGCAAACCACGTAGGCCTAAAGAAAAAATAAATAAACAAAGATAACGGAAACAGACAGACAGACAGACAGACAGGCAGACAGACGGACAGACAGACAGGACCTTCTTCTTTGTTTCCTCTCATGAGCGTTCTACTAAAGTTCCTGGAGACTTTTGTAATAATTGTAATATTTGTTGTACTAATAATACCAACAACAACAACAACAATAATAACAAAAAAAACAATAATAATAATACAAATAATAATAATAACAATAATAATAATAATAATAATAATAATACCCATCTTCACCATCTCATCTGCCCCCATTCCCTTCCCATCACCTCCCCTCTCTCTCTCTTCCCTTTCCCTACCCACCACCTCTTCTATCTCCCCCCTCCCCCATCACCACCTCCCATCTCTGTCTATCTCCTCTTCCCCCAACACCACCTAACCCTCCTACCCCCACCACACTAACTACCCAACGACCTTGTCACACGAGTTATTACGGTAATTGTTACACTTCCCTTCTTCTCCGGTTATCGCCCACTTCCTCTCATCTCCTGTTTTTCGTCTTTTTGTGTCTGGTAATTATCTCATTGTGTTTCTTCTCTCCCCCTTTTATCACGTCTCGTTTATTAATTATCTCCTGTTGTTGTTGTTCCGGTGTCTCTCTCTCTCTCTCTCTCTCTCTCTCTCTCTCTCTCTCTCGTTCTTTATATATCTGTATTTGTTTCTGTGTCTCTCTCTCTCTATGTATGTCTGTCTCTCTTCCTCCTTCCATCTATACCAACAGCACGTTCTTGTCGAGGGTCGTGACAATCGTACAACAACAGTGAAACAACAACAACATAAACAATGAAACAAAAGAGCATCAACAACCCTTCCCGTTTATGTTTATATCCGTTGTCGAGTTCTGTTGTACTTATAATGGATGCACACCGTTGTCAATATTACTACTACAACGGTAAATAGTGTTGATATACTCTGTTGCTTGATACTACTACTTATAATACGTTGGTGAATATTATTACTACTACAACTACCACTACTACAACTAATATTATGTTGCTTGATATTACTACTACTACTACTACCTCTACTACTACCTCTACTACTACTACTACTACTACTGCAACTATTACTATTACTACAACACATCATATACGTGATATTCTACTTTAATTCATCAATAGCGCCTGGACGATCTTGTTAGACGACAGAATTTAAGTGTCGTCGATTGATTATTTCTCATTCAAGTGATCCGTGTTACAGGATCTGGCTCTCCATACATGAATATTAAACTGACTCTTTCCCCTAGTGGTAATTCCTGTGTTATCTTCATCGAGTTGTAATGACTGTTGTGGTTGGTGACTTTTAAGACAGGATATAAGCGTCCTTGAGAATGAGTCATCTCTTCACAGGTGAGTTTTGTGTACCTGTGATTTAGTTAACTCCTTAAGGACGATAGTTTAAGGTGTCTTGTTTCCACTGATGGTCCCACCTTAACCCTTCACGTACCGGTAGAAGCAGTAGTCACCTTACACGTCTTTATACACCAAATACTAATGGTACAATAGAAAGGTGTTCATATGAAGACAATGTTCTCTTATTTGCTCTGCAGACTGGACTTACAATCTATGAAGATGACTAAATCACAATACAATGTTCAACATGTTATTATATTTCGTCCATCACGGGAGTAAATCACTCATCATGTGATTGAGTGTGTTTGTGGCAGCTGTCTTCTACAAGCTTAGGGGGGAGGGGGGGGGGGGAAATTAACCACCATTGTTGTTGAGGCGTCTCCCAAAATCCAATAACATAAATGAAGTGTTAAGTGCAACAATCGCTGGCATACTGGTGGTGAAAGTGAGAGTGGGTCTACATAAGCTAGGGCGAGTGTAGATACAGCACAGTGAAGTGAGTACTCAGTATTCTTCTCAGTACACAAGAAGACAGCGTGGCCTTCACTTTCTCCAACTGTAAATTTAGTCCTCATTAATAACTGGATGGACGAGGGGGTGTTCAAGGCGCGAACCAGCACTCCTCAGGTCAGGAGGCGAGCCCTGTATGTACTCGGCCACCACAATCCGACACCAAAGATTATAAAAGTTTATTCAGCACAAAATGTATTTATCGGCTCAGAGAAGTTACAACCTGATGGTGTACATTGTGTGAGTCACGTCCTGCCTCACGTCTGTTATCATCTGTTCTCTCTTTGCTGTGGTTGTGCTTTTTACAGTCTACCTCTCACACACCAGCCACGATGAGTTTTACTACCATGGTGGTTCACGGTGGAGGGGCAGACACAACATTATCAAAAGGTTGTGTTGTACCTGAGTGTCAGTAAGTTAGTGGCGGCAGCTTCATCAAGGACCAACACACTGGTGACTCAAGCGACCTCAGGTAGTGGCTCAACCAGACCACACAGGCAAGCTAGCGGGTCAGCCTGCACCCAGATAACACTTTGTGACGGTGGACGTGTGTCACCGTCACTATCTGGCTCACAGGTTGTGGGCGAGGCAGCAATATTTTCCTTATACACAAGAAGAACATGTCGACTGTGGCGGTGAGGAGATAAACTCGTGATACAGCCAGCAGCCGACACTGTGGTGTGGTGTTGAACACAACCACAAATTGTTCCATTACTGATAATAGAGGACAAGGTTGAACAGTGGCAGTATAGTGCTCTTTTCATACGTGTCTGACTTCCCGCCCCCCTCTCTCTATAAACTCAATATCAGTTACTGCACACTTAACGGGTAATCCTCGTAAGAGAGCGTCTTGGCAGCCGTCGCAGGACTCTACAGAAGCGGTAAGCACTTGGTAAAGAATCTTACTCCTTACGCACCCACGTCTGGTTGGGGGTGACCAGAGTTCAGTGTCCTCAACAAGCTCCAACACTCACCCACACACCACCCTCCATGAGGAGTGTCAACGACTGGTCAACACACCGCTAGTTGTCCACACCAGCCCTGGCTATATTTGATGAACACATTCCTACCTACTGAGACCTGCTACATTGGCTCACCTCTCCTTCAAAAAAACAGTAGGCAGAAGGTAGACTTTGTAATGTCCTGTTTTCTGTCGTTCATCACTATTGTTACGAGTGAAGTGTTATTTTCAATGCCTCTCGCCCTTGGAACAAACGAACTCATTCACGACATCACGACCCTCACCAAACTGGTTATCAAATCTAGTGTAAAATTATGACTTTAAATTACCAATTATGTGGCTTCATGTTGCAACACTTCCACCTGGATGATGATGTTTTTTTTTTCATGACTTTGATCCTGTGGCAGCAATAGGCCGCTGACCCCCGAGTCTCCCCAAAGACCAAGACCCTGAGACGACAATTTCAGATTAAAGAGTAACACCCCCAGCGACTCACACCCACCTTACTATTGGGAGACTAACACACAGAAGCTGTTTGTTTATCATGACACCTACCGGAATATTTACCCAAGCTGGCACACGATACTCTGACGCAAGTAAAGAGATCACAACCCACAACCGACCTTACGAGTACTCAGAGGCTGTGTTAGTGTGCCTTAGTCTACGTGGTTATGATCTTACAAGTTGAAACAGAAATAAACCAAAACAACACAACAAATATATTTTCTCCCTCAGTATGAGAATAAAGTGTGAGTGTTGTTGTTGATTTAATATGTCATTGTGTTGTGTTTCATAACATCATGATGTGGCTAAATCTTGTTCTCCGGCAGACGACTTTCACATTAAAACTCTGGAGGGTCACTTGACTACTGCCCCTGCCCGCCCTCACACTCAAGTGCCTCCACGTCTGGCATTAATCTTCGTAATATACATCTCAACATTCCTGCCACTGTTGAGGTTTTTATCATTAAATTCATAAGTGTCGTCAACTTATGTACTCTGGCGACGAACAATCGATACTAAACAATTGAAGACCGACAATAATTACTTCACCTGACAGACAAACAGACGGAGACAGATTCTTCAGTGCAGGCATCCAAGTGACACTGGGGGGGTCAAGACTACCTATTGTAATTCCTCTGTTTATTTCACTCCTAAAATAATAAGTTCTTTCATATTCATTTAAAAACATGTACCACAAAATAAAACTCCGCTATACCCCCCCAAAATGCCCTAAAAATAATTCCTTTGTTTACTCTGAAAACACCATAAAAACATTCAGAGGTTGGCTAATAAAGATGTCATAATATTAAATAACTTATCGAAGTAGAAATAGACGATAGGGGGTGCTCTGTGATTCAATTCCTTATACATTAAACGAAAATACGATCGACGGTGCCCAAAGTTTCAATTCCTTATAGAAGTAAAACAAAGGACGATCGAGGAGGCCTAAGATTCAATTCCTTATAAATTAAACAAAAGACAATCAAGGAGACCTGAGATTCAATTATTTATATACAAAACAAAATATGATCGCCGAAACAAGAGAACATCGTAAATTTCCCCTCCCGCTGGTATTGTTGCAGCAGTTCTTCCCTCAGTAACCAACAATTACACGGCCAAGATGCTGCCACCACCACCGGTCTGGTCAACAGGTGAGAAAGCGTAATTAGTCGTTTCGCTCTGGTGCCTTGTAGTGAGAATACCGCCCCTTCACCTGGCGTGACGGGCACACGGGAGGGATGGTGCTCAGCTGGTCACGTCATGCGAGCTAAATGAACGGTGTAAGAGGGTTGTGCACTTCATGGCGTCACTAACCAAACAAACATCTATCTATCTTCACTGTTACATACGCTGTACAGCTCTCTGGAAGGGTTCAATAACTCTAGGGTGTATTAGGTACAACTGCTTGAATGAATTATATAGTGTGACAAAAGAAAGAACACAAAAATACTTGTACAACGACAATTGTCATTACTGGAACACACGTGAACTTTCAATGGTATGCTTAAGTCTCTTCAAATATGTATTGAAGGACAAAGTTGTTGATGTTTTTACTGTGTTTCTCTGTTACAATAACTAAGGCCTTTAAATACGTGAAATATGGTATCCCTTACATAAGACAACTATGTAATCTATTAAGGTTAGGTTCGGTTAGGTTTAATGAAGTGGCAAACAGACACACACGCCACCTGTGGTAACATGACAAAGGGTTTAATAACACACCGGAAACTAAACTGGTGTGTGGAGGAAAAAGTTGGCCTTTATGTTAGTAGGGAAGTTTACGGTGTGACCAAGGCACGTCTGTCGGCTCACTCTCGCTTTCCTTGTACCAACACTGACGTCACCCGGCAGTCGTATCTTACTACAAGTTTGTGCATAAAACGTAAATACACATACGCTACATAAACTATTACTGATAAATGAAGTAAGTTATTGTATGTTAGGTGTTTGGAAGTGAGATAAGGTTGGTTAGTTTTTATTTAGTTTCATTCAGTTATGAGAGTAATGCAAGTTTTCATGAGGAAAAACTTACGTAAGCGAAAAGGCCGTTTGGAATTTCATTCATAAAAGTTTCAATTCTTCTCATGTCATTATTCTATCCGTTCAATTTAATTCTATAGATAAACATAATATTTATAAAGAGTAAAACAAGTAAAAGTTAAAATACATAAACTATTCTATAAACCACGTAAATTTAAAAAGAGAAAAGGGCTGGAATGTCATCCATCAGCTGACGCAATGAACGTTCCCGTCAACCTCCCGCGCAATTTTGGTTTAAGGACCTAAAAAAAAATTACTCGTAGGCGTTTTGTAATGATGGTGGTGGTGCCTCGAGTGTGTGTGTGTGTGTGTGTGTGTGCGCGTTAGTCCGGGTAAAATGTCACGACCCAGTCCTCACTGTGTACCCTTAAAAGGTGACGCTATTATTGATGTACTTTTTAAATGTCATTTTGCTTGGTACTTGGGCTAAAAATTAAGCTATTTAACTGCCGGGTCTACTGTTAAAATGCTCAATGCTGGGCCTATCAAAATGCTCAATGCCAGGCCTATCAAAATGCTCAATGCCGGGTCTACTGTTATAATGCTCAATGCCGGGTCTACTGTTATAATGCTCAATGCCGGGCCTACTGTTATAATGCTCAATGCCGGTTCTATTGTCAAAATGCTCAATGCTGGGGACTATTGGTGAAGTCCAAAGTCTATTCAACAATGCTCAATAAACTGTTTATAATGCTCACTCCCGGGTATAATAGCTGACCTACTAAAATACTTCTCATAATATAAGGCTCAGTAAAGGGCCTATATACAATATTTCATCTTGTACCAGACATACAGACATACACAGCGCCTTATCATACGCTGTCTACATACCGGTATAAGACATGGTGGCTGTTTAAGACATGCTGGTGAAGACATGTTGGGTGTTGGCCAAGGCTACAAGACAAGGTAGGACAGGTGAAGGCCAGACATAATTAACCTCACACTCAGCAGACTGAACAGGTAAAGGTGAATCAGCTGATAGTAAAGGTGGTGGTGGTGAGGGAAAGGTCAGCCAATCAGCCATCTGTGTTTGTCAGTCACTACCATTATGTTAGGCAACATGATGGTGCTCGTGTGTGTGTGTGTGTGTGTGTGTAAGCCGATGTTAAGAGAATCAACATTAAAACAAATATATATCATCACTCACGCACAACTAACAATCAAAATGACCTTCAATAAAAGAATCTTACTCTCACTGTTAACTTCTCCCTATGACACAACTACACTACACTCACGCCATCAACAATAACAATTAACAATCTCACTCGGGCGGGATACATTACTCTCTTCAGGAAAAACGTTTCCCGCCAAAATCCTTCGCGCCAAATTAATACTACAGACGTAAACTTAATAAAACAAGGCTTGAAAGTCGTACACTAACTACCCATGAACGCTCTGAGACTTATAAACAAGATATTCTTTTTTCTTTTCTCGTTATCATTGTTTACTGAAAAGGATAATGTCAAGAAATAAACTAAATAGAAGTAAGGTTAGACAGAGCCAAGGTGGCAACACAATAACACCGTTCATGTAAACAAAAACACAGGAAATTTCATTATCCTTGACGACCAAGTCTTTACTGGTGATAATTCAACACAATATACAGTGAAGAGGAACAGTATACGCTAAGACAACTTTTAAGTGGACTCACATAATTGGTGCCTAAAAGAGAAACTAAAAAAAGTCAAGGAGTTGATATTAATATATGAAAAAAAAAAGTATGGAGTACACCGGCAACTCGGTCGACCAGTCAAATATCGCGTCCATTGTTTAATATTTCCACTGATCTAACCTTGTGATTACACCCAGCAGCCAAGTGGAGTATCTTGTGGGGCTGGTATTTATGCGGTGGATGAGTGGCTACAACGCTCAATCATGTCTTCTGGGTTTGATGGTTCTCGCACAAGACACCCAGAGCTCACCCGGCAATGAATGGGTGACCTAACTGTACTGTTGGGGAAGTGAATGATGTTGAGTGCAGTGCCGACAGAAAAAAAAGTCCTATTCAACACTGCTCCTAACGGGTCAAGAAGCCTACGAGATTCTTTCACACTCACTTACAGAGAGGAAATAGGAGATGATTAATAGGTAGAGAACAGGAGGGGTGAGGAGGGAGGACTTTACGAGGTGAGGGAAAGTTGGGGAGAGGGTGGAGGGTGTTTTAAGGACAGGGTGGGGGTTAGAGGATGGGTATAGGGAGGGTTGGGAAAGGGTGTTTTAAGGGAGTAGTAAGATGTCTGGTGGTTAGGGAAGGGAGAAGGGTGACGATAGGTTGGGTGGATAGGCGGTGTGGATAGGTGTTTTGGATGGTATGTGTGGCTGGATGGAGGGTGTGGATCTGACGGCGGCGGGTGGGTGGGTGGTGGGTGGTTAGGCAGGAAGGCTTGGGGAACGAGTGGGTAGGGAGGGGGTGAAAATACCAAGGGGGTGACCTGTGAGGGAGCGCGGGCGTGCGGGCGTGCGTCAGGTGACCTCATGACCCCGCCCGCTTACCCTGAACTTCTGATGACCAGTGTACAACATTACTTCAACCACGCCCACCTCACCCTACTAGTGGTGGTGTAACGGTGATACTGGTGACTGGTGGTGATGACTGTGGTGATACTGGTGACTGGTATTGATGACTGTGGTGATACTGGTGAGTGGTGTTGACTGTGGTGATGTTGGTGATACACATACATACATACATACATACATACACGTCAATTAATTCACACACATTTACAGACAGTGGTATTGGAGCAGCCATATGAAGAATACAGTAATAATGATGACAGTTATAACGATGATGATGATAATGATGATGACGACGATGAAACTGATGATAATGATGACGACGACGACGATGATGATGATAATGATAATAATTCAATAATGATGACGATAACAATAAGACCAATGATAATAATAGTGACGATGGTGATAATGGTGAGGGAGGTGAGTAACCAAGGAATCACGGCACCATCAATCACGTACGCTCCCCTGCAACACGTCAATGGCCGCCATCACCAACTCGGGAGCCGCAGAACACTGCGTGGCAGCGTGTTGCGGCCACCTAACCATCTGGCCTTTACACTCCAGTCACGACGTTCGAGCCTCGCTTACTTCAGTCCAGGGTTCGATTTCTTAATTGGAGAACGTATCTAACTGGACATGAGAACGTATCTAACTGGACATAAGAACGTATCTAACTGGACATGAGAACGTATCTAACTGAAGATGAGAACGAATCTAACTGGAGATATAAGAACGTATCTAACTGGAGATATAAGAACGTATCTAACTGGAGATATAAGAACGTATCTAACTGGAGATATAAGAACGTATCTAACTGGAGATATAAGAACGTATCTAACTGGAGATGAGAACGTATCTAACTGGAGATATAAGAACGTATCTAACTGGAGATATAAGAACGTATCTAACTGGAGATGAGAACGTATCTAACTGGAGATATAAGAACGTATCTAACTGGAGATGAGAACGTATCTAACTGGAGATATAAGAACGTATCTAAAAGGCCTATGACAGAAAAATAACAACCAAAATGGCGTCAAAATTATACCCTGCCTCCTCCTACACAAGGGTCGCCCTGCTCTCCTATGGTCCCAAATGTCCCAAGTAATTTGAGTTAATTATTAATTTATTCTCCGAAATAAATATGGGGAATCGATAAATGGGGAACACGAGGAACATGAGAAACCAACGAGGAACACGGGGAACATGAGGAACACGAGGGACATGAGGAACCGACGAGGAACATGAGGAACCATTATTATTGTTATAATTAACAGTGAGAGGAATTTATCTAATGTGACCAACAGATTAAAAACGCGAGACTGAATAGAAAATAATGTGATGATGTTTTAATGTTCCTTCATTATGGATTATTTCTAAGAGGGAGATAAAAAAGAGAGGAAAGTGAGATAAAAAAGAGTGAGCTAAAGAGAGAAAAAAGTGAGGTAAAAGATGAGATAAAAAAAGAGAGAAGAGTGAGATAAAAAAGAGAGGAGTGAGATAAGGTGAGAAAAGAGAGACAAAAAAGAGAAGAGTGAGATAAAAAAGGGAAAGAGAAGTGAGATAAAAAAGAGTGAGATAAAGAGAGAAGAGTGAGATAAAAAAAAGATAGAAGACAGAGGTAAAAGAGAGAGAAAAGGTTTGAAGTCGCTGTTGTTATTTCTTGGGGGAAACAAAAGACGGTGCCAAGAGCGTATATCTTATTTACCTCCCGGCGGCCACCACACCTAGTAGTGCTGGGGAGGGGGGTTGGGATGGGGGGAGGGGTTGGGATAGGTGGGAGGGTTGGGGTAGGTGGGAGGGTTGGGGAGGTGTTGGGGTAGGGGAGGGTTGGGGAGGTGGGAGGTTGGGGAGGTGCTGGGGGAGGGGGTTGGGATAGGGGGAGGGTTGGGGTAGGTGGGAGGGTTGAGGGGTTGGGGTGGGTGGGAGGTTGGGGAGGTGGGAGGGGGTTGGGGAGGTGGGAGGTGTTGGGATAGGGAAGGTGTTGTGGAGTGTTGGGGAGGTGCTGGGAGGGTAGGTGTTGGGGAGGTGGGAGGTGTTGGGGTAGGTGGGAGGTGTTGGGGAGGTGCTGGGGAGGGGGTAGGTGTTGGGATAGGGAAGGTGTTGTGGAGGGGGAGGTGTTGGGGAGGTGCTGGGGAGGGGGTAGGTGTTGGGGAGGTGGGAGGTGCTCGTGACTTGTTTATCTCCCCTCTCCCCCCTCCTACCCCCCCATGTCTCCTCCCTCACAAAGTATTCTTGATAATTTTAGTAATGTCAGACACTGAAGTTCTCCTCAGCACAACAAACAACAATAACAACAGTTTCAACACGATCAAAAGACATTAACGTAATATATTCCTGACAGCCGATCATACCAAAACATGTCTTTCCATTGTTAGGCTCTATGTAACTGTGGACCCTTAGTTTCCCTTTAGAAGCTGTCTTAAGTATCGGAAACAAGAGAAACTCAATTTCCCTGAGCTCCCCCCCCCTCCCTCCCTCCTCTGCCTTCGTTACCTTCAGCACATTACTGTAACTCACCGACAAGGTTATACACTACGCTCCACTTTCTCAAAGGTGTCCAGTCTGGTAGCTTTTGTTTACCCTGTATGCAACACTTATGTTATAAACACTACGACGCTCATGAAGGATTAACTATCTCTTCTTCACACGATATGAACTAACTAGCTTAACGTAGCCAAACATAACGATCGTAGGGAAGTTTTAGTCTCGTCAAATAACATCTAAATCATTTATTCTGCCTTGAAAAATGAAAATACACAATAAGAAATAAATTAAACAAAATCGCAAGTTAATCGGTCATGGTCGTGGTATTTTTTCTACACTGGACATTTTGCAAGCATCGACGAGGAGAATTAGAACCTATTTACTTTTTCAATTAAATACTAAAGAGGAAAAAAAGATGAATGGAACAAAAATAAGACAAAGAAGAATCAGAACTTTTTACTGAACCATAAAGTCACTTCAGAGGATAAAGTAACATTTATAAAGTCTGTAATCATCTATAACACGAAAAACATAACAAGGAAGCAGGACTTTGAAGATTATATACGATGCTAACATAAAGTCCACTAAGGAATTGTGAAAGAGTAAATCGATAATTCTTAATGATTACGAAAAATTATTAGGTTTTACCACATAAAATGAGTATAGCGTCGGGGGTATGAATGACGGAACAAACCCCGGGTAGGTGGACCAACTTCCTGCCCAGGTGGTGGAGTAACCTGCCACCTGTTAATTGTTAAGACTCACACCAACACCTGACTCAATATAAATCACTTATTAGATGTGACAAGGGAGGCAAACTTACCAATTACGCTTGACAATATTGGCAGAAAACTTAACATTTACTAAGACTGACTATTATTATTATTATTATTATTATTATTATTATTATTATTATTATTATTATTGTACACATTTTCTCACGCTGCGGTCATCAGTTCGGCTTTACAAGGTCTTAGGATTGATTTTTTTTATATAGATTGGATGTGATTGGATGTTTACGTGTGCAGCAGACACACGCCAGCAAGAACACCAGTACACACAGTCATGGACACGAGCACACACACACACACATGTACGTATATATACCCACACACAGGAACCCAAGTACTGTACATAAGCACCTACACACGTACACAAGTATGTTTTTGCGAACCAAAGCACACACGTATACTTACACACGTAATCCTAAGCATACAGGTATTTATATACAATAGAACACACACACACACACACACACACACACACCATCATTTCCGGATTCCCTATTTTTCCCTCACGGAGTCACTGCTATCTATGGACTGTAAGACGAACTAGGGCGACGAGGCATCACAATAAAGTGAAGGTAATAAAGTGTAGTATCCTTCACACTACACTAACCATTACCAGCGAGAACATCTATTACCCAACACAATATTCTTACTGAGCTGTGTGACCCCCGGGGTGTGTGAGTCATGGCTCCAGTTAACACCCATAGATGGTATAAAGTCTGTACTTGTATTTCACTCCCATAGATGGTGTTAGTTATGGTCCACACTCCCATAGATGGTGTTAGTTATGGTTCACACTCCCATAGATGGTGTTAGTTATGGTCCACACTCCCATAGATGGTGTTAGTTATGGTCCACACTCCCATAGATGGTGTTAGTTATGGTCCACACTCCCATAGATGGTGTTAGTTATGGTCCACACCCATAGATGGTGTTAGTTATGGTCCACACTCCCGTAGATGGTGTTAAAGATGCACACTAGACAGATGCACACACACACACAGTATCTCCACAAACATAATATTTTTTACACAAATACAAAAATTTTTTACACACCATTGGAGATTTGTGTGTGCAATATGACCAATCACAGTACGTCATGCCCCCATACACGTGGAATCTGCCAAATCGTTAACAGTGGAAGGTGTTGTATTATCAAGTGATCTGGAACGCTGGTCAATGTTGCCAAATGTTGATTGTTGACACACCTTAGTTACATCCTTACTAAGATATGTAATGTTTACACGATGATGAAGATGTTTATATGCAGTTTTAAAAAGCACGTTTAGTAGGTTACGCTGAAGGTTAGGTTAGGTTAGGTTAGGTTAGGTTAGGTTTGGTTAGGTTAGGTTAGATTAGGTTAGGTTAGGTTAGGTTAGGTTAGGTCAATACTGTAATAATAAAGAAAATGGGATGTGGTTGTCGGTTGCTTAAGGAATGAAAGACAACATTAAATATTTATAAGCGACGGTGAAATATTGAGTTAGACAATACTTAACCAGGACAACAGGACATCTTAAGCATATATATTAAATGCATTAAGGGCTTGTTGGCGGGATATGAGTTAATACACACAATAATAAAAGTCGCTTCATGTGATCACTAAGTAAATACATGACTCATACATACATACATACATACATACATACATACATACATACATACATACATACATACATACATAAATGCATACATTCATACATACATACATACATACAGTAACTCGCATACAAACACAAACACATACAAATATCTGTACAAACACACACACACCACCGGCCTCCCTGTCACCTCTTGTTAAGCTGTCAACTTAACACGTCAACTAACCAGCTGTGACCTTCTCCAACAACATCATCAACCAGAAGCCTCTCAGTTCAACCCACGTCTATTGTTCTAACAACTCTATTTACACAGACCTTTCCATTTCCACGCCGTTTGAATATTTGAAACGGTCACGCAGTGTAAAGGTTTTAACGTTCATCTTCACTGAGGTCGTGTTTACCGCGGGAAAAATTCAGGCTTCATATTTTCAAACGCACTTTTGCCTCTTGAGGTTGAGAAACATGAAGCTATTGTCGTAAGAGTCTTTGTGTAATGCCGACGCCATTTTGAGGTCGTTTAAGTGAGCTTGTTAGACAGAACTTACAGAAGAGTTCTTGTATCACCATGAAATGTACTAACGTATGACGATGTGCACCCAGGTGGGGTAATGTGCACCCAGGTGGGGTAATGTGCACCCAGGCGGGGTAATTTGCACCCAGGTGGGGTAATGTGCACCCTGGTGGGGTAATGTGCACCCAGGTGGGGTAATGTGCACCCAGGTGGGGTAATGTGCACCCAGGTGGGGTAATGTGCACCCAGGTGGGGTAATGTGCACCCAGGTGGGGTAATGTGCACCCAGGTGGGGTAATGTGCACCCAGGCGGGGTAATGTGCACCCAGGTAGTGTACTGTGCAGCCAGGTAGTGTAATGTGCACACAGCTGGTGTAATGTACACACAGCTGGTATAATATGCACACAGCTGGTATAATGTGCACACAGCTGGTATAATGTGCACACAGCTGGTATAATGAACACACAGCTGGTATAATGTGCACACAGCTGGTATAATGTGCACACAGCTGGTATAATGTGCACACAGCTGGTATAATGTGCACACAGCTGGTGTAATGTACACACAGCTGGTATAATGTGCACACAGCTGGTATAATGTGCACACGGCTGGTATAATGTGCACACAGCTGGTATAATGTGCACACAGCTGGTATAATGTGCACACAGCTGGTGTAATGCACACACAGCTGGTGTAATGTACACACAGCTGGTATAATGTGCACACAGCTGGTATAATGTGCACACAGCTGGTATAATGTGCACACAGCTGGTATAATGTGCACACAGCTGGTATAATGTCACATTATGCCGCAGGTGGTGTCTTCCTTGGCCAGGTGTGTATCACTCCGCGTGGTGTTTACACTAGCGGCCGCTGACCCCCTCCTGTCTCAGCCAGGCGCCGAGGAAACTAGGGCAGCGTCCTCTATAAGTACGCTGCCAGGGGCGTACCACCCCACTCCTGCCGCCTACCACGCCCACACACCCTCCGGCGAGTCGTGTACACTCACTCATAATAACACGTACTTACATGAAAGCACACCTACGTAAATACTCATGCAAGTGAATTTCCTACTAACCTATGACCAATAACAGTAACAATATCAAGTAATATTAACAAGTAAACATGAATAAATAAACAAAAGGCAAATTGGAAATAATAAATCATAAACCCTAAAAATTCACGTAAATATATTGAACCAGATGTTTTGTAACCACTAACAAAAAGATAAAATTCTGACAATTTAAAACAATATAAACACGGCCAAATAAACCACGAGTGAAAAACCAAAAGATAAAAGAAACAAAAATATTAACTTCCAGGTCATGCGTTCCTTGTAATATCTTTAAAATTAACCCCGTGGGATGATGGTTACAGGATAATGGTTTAACACCGTTTGGTAAGTGGCTTAATTACTGAAGGACGATGGTTTAACCTTTGAGTGTTGATGGTTTAACAGGAGAATGGTTTAACGGCTTTAATGCCTTTATAATGATGGTTTAACAATCGACCACCAGTTAAATAACCGATTAGTTAAGAGGGAAACACAATCAACCGCGCTTTTAAAAATCTGACCAATCACCTGCTGCCATTAGATAAGGGGTTGGGTAATGACGCCGTTGATTGGTTTAGTGGACAACGACTACTATGTTGATGTTGATTCTCTCTCTCTCTCTCTCTCTCTCTCTCTCTCTCCCTCTCTCTCTCAGACAGTTCTTCAGTCATTCTCTCTCTCGAACAAATCTTCAGTTATCTCTCTCTCTCTCTCTCTCTCTCAAAGTCACGTGACCGGCAACAGACACGTCCTCGGTAAATCAGTAGTTCCGGGGTTGGAGACGTGTTAAGTTGTCCTTCCTCTTGTGCTGCAGTGGTGGAGAACGGTGAAGGGGGAAACAGAGACTAGGATCAAGTTGAACATTCTTTGAAAAAATTTTGCACACACACACACACACACACAGACACACACACACACACACAGTATAATAGTTTACAAGTTCACGTTCTTGACTTTTCGTGGGGTGCTGATAGCCGTCACCCCCACTAGTATAAGAATTTCCTTTTCTACTCTGGTCCCCGTTACTCCCACAGTCACTAAACGTCAACGGAGAAAGTAATGACGGTGTAATTGGGCCTCAACCCACGCGAATGAGACCAATTTGTCGCGTGAAGTGTGACAACCACCGAGTGTCCGACAAGGTGAGAACACCTTCCTCCCCCTGCTGGTGTTCTACTCGTGGCACCTCCCTCCTCCTGCTGGTGTTCTACTCGTGGCACCTCCCTCCCCCTGCTGGTGTTCTACTCGTGGCACCTCCCTCCTCCTGCTGGTGTTCTACTCGTGGCATCTCCCTCCTCCTGCTGGTGTTCTACTCGTGGCACCTCCCTCCTCCTGCTGGTGTTCTACTCGTGCACCTTCCTCCTCCTGCTAGTGTTCTACTCATGGCACCTCCCTCCTCCTGCTGGTGTTCTACTCGTGGCACCTCCCTCCTCCTGCTGGTGTTCTACTCGTGGCACCTCCCTCCCCTGCTGGTGTTCTACTCATAGCACCTCCCCTCCTCCTGCTGGTGTTCTACTCACTTAGGCACCTCCCCTCCTCCTGCTCGTGTTCTACTCGTGGCACCTCCCTCCTCCTGCTGAGTGTTCTACTCTGGCACCTCCCTCCTCCTGCTGGTGTTCTACTCGTAGCACCTCCCTCCTCCTGCTGGTGTTCTACTCGTAGGCACTACTCGTGGCACCTCCCTCCTCCTGCTGGTGTTCTACTCGTGGCACCTCCCTCCTCCTGCTGGTGTTCTACTCGTGGCATCTCCCTCCCCTGCTGGTGTTCTACTCGTGGCACCTCCCTCCTCCTGCTGGTGTTCTACTCGTGGCACCTCCCTCCCCCTGCTGGTGTTCTACCATGGCACCTCCCTCCTCCTGCTGGTGTTCTACTCGTGGCATCTCCCTCCCCCTGCTGGTGTTCTACTCGTGGCACCTCCCTCCTCCTGCTGGTGTTCTACTCGTGGCACCTCCCTCCCCCTGCTGGTGTTCTACTCGTGGCACCTCCCTCCCGCTGTTCAACTCATTGCCTGACCGCCATCACCACCATAACCTTACCTTTGCTTCTAGTTTATCTACTCTTCCTACTGATTGCTCTCTACGAACAATTCTAGTCAAACACACTGTCTATCTAAAATATTCTATACAGTCTAAAATATACTATACAGTCTATCTAAAATATACTGTACAATCAATCTAAAATATACTATACAGTCTATCTAAAATATACTGTACAATCAATCTAAAATATACTATACAGTCTAACTAAAATATACTATACAGTCTATCTAAAATATACTATGCAGTCTAACTAAAATATACTATACAGTCTATCTAGATTTAATTCACTAAAAAAAGATTACCTAACAAACTACAACCCAATGACGTTAGGCAAAACAATTTCAAACGATTACTACAGCCATACGTGACCCAGGTTAATAAATTTCAAGGGTACAGTACGCTTGTTGCCGCGCCTGACACAGAAGGTTCCATGTTGACAAAACGCAGGGAAATTGTCTCCATTTCTTTGGGAGTAATATCTGTACATTTTTGGCGCGAACACCTGTAACTAGTCACCTGAGCACGCCCACTGTTGCCAACACGAACGCTGCCAGTATAGATAAACAACACCAAAGTACGTGAAGCTTATCATTTGTCGGGGTAATTGACAGAGCTGCCTATTTTTAAGACTTTTGGGAGGTCATGGTGGGGAAATTTTTTTGCCGTAATATCAAGTAACAATGCGTTTCCTCATGTGAGTAACGCTTGAGGGAAAATTATTTGCGACTTTCAAAAAACTTATGAGATAAATTAACAAAGAAAATGTAGCAGTATTTTACTATTGGCTGCACTGAATAGGTCAATACACCCTCCCCTTCCTTCCTAACTGACTGACCCACTGAGAGATGTTTTTGTCCCCCTGAGGTAGCGTGTACAGGACCCATCACAGCTGAGGGTCAGGACTTATTTTGTTTTACCTTTATACAATGGGGGTTAATACACGGCATGTTTAAGGTGTTTAGAATTACGGCCAATTACTTACTGCCTCGCTGACACACACACACACACACACACACACACACACACACACACACACACACACACACACACGAGTCAACTAAAATATGATGAATAATTTTCCTTCAAAAACACAATATAAAATTAAAAAAGGTAAATAGAAATATAAAATAATTAGAATATCAATCAAAAGTGTGTGTGTGTGTGTGTGTGTGTGTGTGTGTGTGTGTGTGTGTGTGTGTGTGTGTGTGTGTGTGTGTGTGTGAAGAGAGAAAGAAAAGAGAGAGAAGCCAACATCAACACGTTCGTCCGTCTGTCTGTCCGTCCAGAACGTCGACTCATTCTTCCTCCCTCACACTAGATCACGTATCAGGCTTGTTTCTCACCTCCTGTCTGACCTCTAGTAATCGATCTCCACGGTCTGACCTCTCGTTATCGACCTCCATGATGTGATCTTTACTGTGACCTCCTGTCTAACCTCTAGCTACTGATCTCCACTGTGTGACATCTCGCTATCGACCTCCTAGGTAATCTCTCGCTGCAACCTCCAGGATTACCTCTCGCTTTAACCTCTAGGGTAACCTCTCACTGTGACCTGTAGTTGTAACCTCTCGCTGCAACCTCCAAAATAACCTCTCGCTGCAACCTCCAAAATAACCTCTCGCTGCAACCTCCAAAATAACCTCTCGCTGCAACCTCCAGATGACCTCCTCAGCCACCTCTCGCCAATCTCCTCGAGGAAGCGTGTCCATTACGAGGCCACCCAGAGGGGGTCGAGGCCACAGGGGAAGGGGAGGAAGAGGTCGGGGACACAGGGTGGGGAGGAGGAGAGGAAACACGCGGAGGGGTGATAAAGGACACGGGGAGGGAGGGAGGGAGGAAAGGGGAAAGAAGGGAAGAACAAGGAGGAAAAAAGGAGGAGAGGGGGTAAGGACCTAAGGGGGTGTAGAGGAATGAGGGGGGGGGTTGAAGGAAAAGAGAGCAAGTGAGGGATAAGAGGAGGGAGAAGGGAAGAGGAGACAGCAGGAAACAAGGAAGAGGATGGGAAGGGAAGTAGAGGGAGTAAGAGGAGGGAGGGAGACAGAGTAGGAAGGAAGGAGAGAGACACAGTTGGAGAAAGGGAGGAAACAGAGGAAGGAGGGAGAGAAGGAGTAAAACAGTTGGAGGAAGGGAGACATACAGTTGGAAGAAGGGAGGGAGGGAGGAACACAGCAGGAGGGAGATCATCACAAGATACGAGGGTGTGTCAGGTCACCAGCTGACACCTCGAGTGATCACCTGATGTTGACAACTCTATCCTGGCCGTGTGTGGTGGTGCTGGTCCTTCTTATTTCTCTTCTTTCTTTTTCTTCTTTTTATTCTTCCTATTCTTCATTCCTTCTTCTTTCTAATTTTATTTTTCTACATTTCTTCTTTTCTTCCTTTCCTTCATTCCTTCTTTTTCTTCATTTTTTCTTTCTTCATTTCTTCTTTTTTTTCTTCATTTTTCTTCTTCATTTCTTCTTATTTTTCACTTCTTATTTTCTTAGTTTCTCCCTTTTCTTTTTCTTTTCATTCTTAATCATTTCCTCTTCATTTTCTTCATTTCCTCTATTTCTTCATTTTTTATTTCTTCATTTCTTCTTTTTCTTCATTTTTTTCTTCGTTTCCTCTTATTTTTCACTTCTTCTTTTCTTCGTTTTTCTTTTTCTTGTTTTCTTCATTCATAATCATTTGCACTTCTTTTTCTTCACTTCTTCCTTTCCTTAATTTCTTCTCATTTTTCTTCATTTCTTTTCTTTCTTTATCGAACACATAAATTTATATTCATTTGCATATGTCAAGAGTCACATCTTCGACAAACACAAACGAATCCACACACCTCCTTCACACTTTACGATTCGAACCCACACACCTTAACACTTTACGATTCGAACCCACACACCCCATCAACCAGACACACTTCAATCCTTTACACACACACACACACACACACACACACACACACACACACACACACACACACACACACACACACACACATCACCCAGATACAGTTCATAGCTCCACTGACCCATTATTTTATCTTTATTATGAACACTTAACATACCATTGAGCTGCTTCCATACCCTGGCGATGTTATCAATATGGAGGAGAGAAATGGAGAGGTATGTGGACCAAGAGTAGTGGTCGACCTCAATCTTGTTCCTACAGGTGAGGTGAACTGGGGAACATGATGATGATGATTGATGATGATGGTGATGATTGATGAATATTATTATTATTATTATTACTGTACTGATAACACTATTACAACATCTTCAGTTACAATAATTACCACCATTACCACCACACCACTACTACACTCACAGATACGACACGTCACAGATGAAGACGAACGACCGTAACGTAATAAGAAAAAACGTTCACCATCTACCAAAACTTTTGACTTTCCCTCTAATGGGTCAGTAATAGGCTACAATTTGGTGAAAATTGGGCGTGTCTATTTTAAGTGGTAGGCATTGATCTCGTCTACTGATATTAATAATTGTTAAAGTAGTTTTCTTGGATCACTGAGCTCACTGAGTTATATGATTCACTGAGCTCTTTCAGACGAGGAGTTTGTGATATCAATGCAAAATAAGTTTGGTTGATTCTGAGCTCACTGTGGGCTATGGCACTAATCTCACAGTCCAATATTGGCCTAAGACTGCTTACATCTTATTAAGGAAAAGTTCAAACAAGTTCCTGGGATCATAGTACAAGTTATTTTCACTAATCTCACCTCCTGAAATAAATTATTCACACCTAAGCTCACTGAGACAAAGAAACTAATATCAATGCCATTCTCAGCTCCCTGTACTAAATATCATTCTAAAACTCCCAAAGGCGAAAGACTCTTAAAGAAAAGTCCTTTGATAAAATCATAAGAGAGTCCTGGGAAGAATCGTAGGACCTGGCTAGAAGTTATAGAGGAAAGGAGTCAGAAGGAATCCTAAGAGGGAATCCTACTGAGTGACAGCTGAAAGTCCTATACAAAAATATATATAAATTCTTAGATGGACTGTCAGCCAACGATACTTAAATTCAAGATGGAAAGGGATAAAAAAATCTGAAACTTATAACGAAAACACAAAACATATCCCACCAATTTTAAAATTCTGGACGGAAATACCAAAAGATGGAAATAATCTCTCAATTGCTGGAATTTTAGAGGTAGAGACGCAAATAATCTCTCAAGTGCTGGACTTCTAGAGATAAAAACGGAAACTTAATGTAACAGTTAAGAGAGAAAGCCTAAGCTATCCCATCTGGACGCTAAACGGGAGAGACTGTTGTGGTAGCAGGAGTATTTGGGTTGGGTGTTGTCTAGACGACATTCCAGGCGTTGTTTCCAGCGTATGAAGGAACTGCTGGGGGTCTGGAAGTAGCTGGGTGAAAGAAGTGGTGTTACAGACAGTAGGTGTATTTTCTGGAAGAGTTGGCAGTGGTTAGTTCTGAATATTGTTAGGTGGAGTGTTCTAGGCAGTATACTGTAGTTCCAGCGTTTGAATATGAAGATGTTCTTGAGGGGAATGAGTTGGTAGTTGCTGGCAGGAGGTGATGATCCACGTCATGATTCCAACGTTTTAGAAAATTTTGGGAGCCTGATCCGAATGTTGCTGGCCGGAAGTGGTGTTGCAAAAGACGGATCAAGCATTTTTTTTAAATCAATGGGGTTCTGGTCTGGACTTTGCTTGACAGAATATGTGTTCCAGACAATAATTACAACTTCTAAAGAACTTACTGAGGTGTGTTCTGGAAAGCGTAGATAAAACTGACATTCAAGGCGGTAGTCTCATTGTCTTAAGAACTTATTCGGGTTCTGAAATGAAAACTACTCTTAGAGAGAATTGGCTTAACGGGAGATGACATGTCCGAGGAAACTGACAGTCTAATATAAAGAGTAGTTGAATAAATGTGAATTACCCGACGGTCACATCGGGGTCTTAAGAAGCTGTTGGAGAGACTGGTCGGTAAGTGGCTGGTGGACGGAAGTGTCGTGACAGCGTGTAGAAGTGTTCAATGAGGCGTGTGGCAGTTTACCTCCTCACACCACACCCGGGAAAGACATTGTGGAGTCCTCGAGCCTCGGAGACGATGAGTTGCAGGGTTTGAGTAGTGCCTGAGGGAGGAGAAAGGTGGAGGAGGAAGTTGGGAGAGAAAAGAGGAATGGAAGTGGAGCAAAGGAAGAGTGGAATGAAGGTGGAAGAGGATGGAGAGTGCAGAAAATGAGATGGGGAGGAGGAAGAGGGAATGAAGCACAGGGGAGAGTCTTGGTGGAAATATATGAGCCGTAGTATCTCAACCCACCAGAGGTTTTGTACACACGTTTTCGATCAGGATTTAAAAGTTGTCACGAAACTGATTTTACACACACACAAACACACACACACACACACATACTCTCTCTCTCTCTCTCTCTCTCTCTCTCTCTCTCTCTCTCTCTCTCTCTCACAACTCCACTTTGGAACCCCCGTCATGACCCTCCTTAAGAAACACCAGAAGGTAACAGAAAACGGAGGAAGGTCAGCCACAAGGGAAACAGAGAAAGTATAACGCCACTTTCCTGTAACGCCTGTACTGTCATTACCGACAGGAAGTATACTCGACCGTGGGCACCAACAGCAACAAGGGAAGTAGAAATTTCTTCCTGTTGAGGAAATGGGAAAAATGGAAGGAAGGAAGAGAGAGCGCCTCTAAGAACTACAAGAAGAAGGGTGGAGTGTAAGGAGAGACGAGGACGAAAGAGAAGAAGCCTCCAAAAGAGAAGAAAAAGGAGACAAAAAAACAAAACGAGGGAAAAATGATCGACCTTTACCTGAAGAAATGTCTCACAGAATCCTCAACAACAAATCAACGTAGCAACACCAGAGGGGCGTTGTCGCAGGACCTCAAGGACTCAGGGGTGTGGAAGGTCCTACATGATGACACTAACAATCAATCCTTCTCCTCCTTCTTTACACAGGGGGGGGGGTTCCTGGTCTCTCATGGGAGGTCCTTCTGCCCTTTTATCACACTTAATCACAGGGCGTCGACGGAGGGCATCAAGGACACAAGTAATCCACGGTCAAGATGAGGTAGGACTCCTCGAATTAATCCTCCTTCGGCTGCCTCTGCTCCAAGGTCCTGCTCTCTCGTAGGAGGTCCTTCTGTCCTTTTGTCACGATTACAGGGCGTCGACAGAGGGCATTAATAACTGTTTCTACTTCTTATCCCTTAGTCCTCACAACTGCGAGGCCCTCCTGCCCTCTTGGTACACTCAATTACTAGGCGTCGGCGGTGGCGTGGGAGGTGGAGGAGCTCTTGCAAGGACGTGGGGGTAAGGACGCCTGCACACAGATGATGATATATCTCGCTCACTGACGGCTGGGGTCCACGACTGTCATCTTGATCTGATTGATGGTCGACTGGGAGCAGCTAACATTGTTCGATTAAGTTGGTACTGCTGGGGTGTGTGGTGTCCAAAGCTCACACTACTAGAGGAGGAGTGTGTGGTGTCCTAAGCTCATACTACCAGAGGAGGAGTGTGTGTGTGTGTGTGTGTGTGTGTGTGAGCTAAAAAAACTATAAAGAGTGATCCATGAAACTCTTCAGCAAGAAAGAATATTGCTGTTACAGTACGGGTTGGTGTGTTGTGTTGAGATTACAGATTGAGTGGTACAAACGAGTGAGTGTTTGAGTTCGTGAGTAAGTACTGTATATCAATATTTGAGTGAGTGAGTGAGTGTGTTTTTAAATTAATGAGTGAGTGAATGAGTGAGAGTGACCTAGAAACAAATAACCTTGGAACTACGAGACAGAATTCTTCGCTGGAAAAGAAGTGTGGAAAAGGGAAAGAGAGCAAAACACCCATCCAAGCGGGACAATCTGGGAGGGGAGGGGAGATGATGATGGAGTGTGAGATGGGATGATGGGCTACGACCTTCTTGAGGATGCTGGAGACTGACCTCGACCTTCCTCAAGTGGGAGACAAGAAGAGAGTTGGCGGTGGTTAGGTGTGGTCAGGGTGTGGCTAGGGAGCGTAAAATGATGTGTGTGTGTGTGTGTGTGTGTCTGTGATGGGAGAGGGAGAAAGATGGAGGGAATGAGAGAGGGAGGGAAGGAGGAAGGGAGGAAGGGATAGAAAAACAGCGAGGGAAAGAGGAAAGCAGAGAAGGATGGAGGGAGGAAGGGAAGGAGGCTGAGGATGGTTGACAAAAGGAGTTAACCTGGATAAAGAGAAGAAGAGTGGATAGGTGAGAGAAAGAAGAGGAAAGAAGGAGAGACTGCAGATGTGGGAGGATAGACTGAGGGAGAATATGTATAACACAAACGTTAGCAAGGATAGAGATGGATGGATGGATGAATGGATGGTTGGCAGCGTGTTTGGTATTGTACAAGGATTAACCCTCTGGATAGTTACACACACACAAGATGGGATGAATACGAATAGTGTGAGCCTAAGAATAGATATCTGGATAGTAATTAGTGGTAGAAGAAGTACTGAGTCTGGGATAACTATGCAATGTGTTAAGGCTAGTCAAGAATAGAAGAATGAAGGACATGGGTAGAGGATGGACCAAGAGGAAGAGGATAGAGGAGTGTAAACAAAACAAGGTAACCTCCCTCCCTTTCCTCCCAATATCTCACTAATATCTACATTAACTTTCCCCTTTAACTAGATATGAAAGAACGTATCTAACTATCGGTCAAAAAACAAAGCGAATTTACTCTGAGTCGATGTTGTAACTCTCTACGTTCTCTCGAGTACAGAAAATAAAAAACACAACACACGAAGCTATGAGACTCTGAGTGTATACAGTGTCCAGGGGGTGTCAGCTGGGTGTATATAGTGTCCAGGGGGTGTCAGCTGGGTGTATATAGTGTCCAGGGGGTGTCAGCTGGGTGTATACAGTGTCAAAGGGGTGTTAGTTGGATGTTTACAGTGTCCAGGGGGTGTCAGCTATGTTGGTAAAGTTCGCAGCTGGATGGGGTGAAAATTCTAAAATCTGGGTCATTGTGGGGTACTTGTGTGAGGTTCAGGGCTAAGGTGTAAACTAGGGGTCATGGTGAGGGTGACACTAGTGTTAGGGCCAAGGGGAGGGAGGTTCAGGGCCATGGTGACAACAGTGTTAGGGCCACAGAGAGTTCAGGGTCATGGTGACAAGGGTGTTAGGGCCAGGGGGAGAGAGGTTCAGAGACATGGTGACGTCAGTGTTAGAGCCACAGAGTTCAGGGCCATGGTGACAAGAGTGTTTGGCCAGGGGGAAAGAGGTTCAGGGCCATGGTGACGACAGTGTTAGTTGCCATAGAGAGTTCAGGGCCAGGGTTGAGTTTCTCACAAAGGACTGAACAACCTTCGGATGAGCATAAGTTCACATAATAACAAAAATATCCAGTTGTGGAGGAAGTCTGGAGAAACAATAACCTCATCCTCACCCCCATCAACACACACACACACACACACACACACACACACACACATATACTGTCGTTATCATGAAATTACACCCTAAACAAACACCTTCCGTGGCGTGAACTGACCAGCGAACAACAACCCTCTTAAGTCTTGTTTCGTAGGATCAAATCAAGGATCTCAATGGTCCACTGGTCATCTGGTCCTACACAATGGCCCTCACACTGAGATCCTACACGGCTAAGACTGACATAGAGGACCCCCCAAAAAACTAACCAAGGTCGTTTTAATTGTATAAGGATACCCCCTCCCCTCCTC